>NC_048567.1:13769876-13867376 GCF_013265735.2 Oncorhynchus mykiss | reverse complement strand
CGTTGTCATACACATCAATCCAGAGCATCCCAAACATGCTCAATGGGTGAAATGTCTGGTGTGACATATGGTTGTGCATTATCATGCTGAAACATGACGTAATGGCACGACAGTGGGCCTCAGGATCTCGTCACAGTATCTCTGTACATTCAAAGTGCCATTGATAAAATGCAATTGTGTTCGTTGTCCGTAGCTTATGCCTGCCCATACCATAACCCTACCGCCACCATGGGGCACTCCGTTCACAACGTTGACATCAGTAAAGCGCTCGTCCACACGACACCATACACGTGGTCTGCGTTTGTGAGGCCGGACGGACTGATACATTTTCTAAGAATTAACATTACATTCTCTGGCAACAGCTCTGGTGGACATTCCAGTCAGTAGGCCAATTGCAAGTTCCCTCAGCACTTGAGACATCTGCGGCATTGTGTTGTGTGACAAAACTTCACATTTTAGACCTTTTTTAAGCCTTTTATTGTTGCCAACATTGTTCCAGGCACACACACATGGTCATTTAACCATGCACACTTTCATATAAACACTATGATATATATATATATATATATATATATATATTACAGTTGAAGTCGTAAGTTTACATACACCTTAGCCAGGTCTCCCGAGCTGACAAGGTGAAAATCTGTCGTTCTGCCCCGAAGGAGGCAGTTAACCCACCGTTCCTAGGCCATCATTGAAAATAAGAAAGTGTTCTTAACTGACTTGCCTAGTTAAATAAAGATTAAATAAAGGTGTAAAAAATAAATAAATAAATCGGTGTGCAAAAATAACGTTTTCCGATTGTTATGAAAACTTGAAATCGGCCCTAATTAATCGGCCATTCCGATTAATTGGTTGACCTCTACTCTGGTTAGTCGAGGTAATTGAGAGGTAATTGAGGTAATATGCAGTTGAAGTCGGAAGTTTACATACACCTTATCCAAATACATTTCAACTCCGTTTTTCACAATTCCTGACATTTAATCCCAGTAAATATTTCCTGTCTTAGGTCAGTTAGGATCACCACTTTATTTTAAGAATGTGAAATGTCAGAATTATAGTAGAGAATGATTTATTTCAGCTTTTATTTCTATCACATTCCCAGTGGGTCAGAAGTTTACATACACTCAATTAGTATTTGGTAGCATTGCCTTTAAATTGTTTAACTTGGGTCATATGTTTCGGGTAGCCTTCCACAAGCTTTCCATAATAAGTTAGGTGAATTTTGGCCCATTCCTCCTGACAGAGCTGGTGTAACTGAGTCAGGTTTGTAGGCCTCCTTGCTCGCACACGCTTTTTCAGTTCTGCCCACAAATGTTATTTAGGATGGAGGTCAGGGCTTTGTGATGGCCACTCCAATACCTTGACTTTGTTGTCCTTAATCCATTTTGCCACAACTTTGGAAGAATGCTTGGGGTCATTGTCCATTTGGAAGACCCATTTGCGACCAAGCTTTTAACTTCCTGACTGATGTCTTGAGATGTTGCTTCAATACGTATCCACATAATTGTCCTGCCTCATGATGCCATCTATTTTGTGAAGTGCACCAGTCCCTTCTGCAGCAAATGCAACATGATGCTGCCACCCCCGTGCTTCAACGGTTGGGATGGTGTTCTTCGGCTTGCAAGCCTCCCCCTTTTTCCTCCAAACATAACGATAGTCATTATGTCCAAACAGTTCTATTTTTGTTTCATCAGAGGACATTTCTCCAAAAAGTACAATCTTTGTCCCCATGTGCGTAGTGTTGCGTAGTCTGGCTTTTTAGGAGCAGTGGCTTCTTCCTTGCTGAGCGGCCTTTCAGGTTATGTCGATGTATGACTCATTTTACCGTGGATATAGATACTTTTGTACCTGTTTCCTCCAGCATCTTCACAAGGTCCTTTGCTGTTGTTCTGGGATCAATTTGCACTTTTCGCACCAAAGTACGTTCATCTCTAGGAGACAGAACACATCTCCTTCCTGAGCGGTATTTAATTATTTTTTTACCTTTAACTAGTTAAGAACAAATTCTTATTTTCAATGACGGCCTAGGAACAGTGGGTTAACTGCCTGTTCAGGAGCAGAACGACATATTTGTACCTTGTCAGCTTGGGGGTTTGAACTTGCAACCTTCCGGTTACTAGTCCAATGCTCTAACCACTAGGCTACCCTGCCGCCCCGGTATGACGGCTGCGTGGTCCCATAGTGTTTATGCTTGCTTACTATTGTTTGTACAGATGAACGTGGTACATTCAGGCGTTTTGAAATTGCTCCCAAGAATGAACCAGACTTGTGGAGGTCCACCATTTTTTTTCTGAGGTCTTGGCTGATTTCTTTAGATTTTCCCATGATGTCAAGCAAAGAGGCACTGAGTTTGAAGGCAGACCTTGAAATACATCCACAGGTACACCTCCAATTGACTCAAATGATGTCAATTAGCCTATCAGAAGCTTCTAAAGCCATGACATCATTTTCTGCAATTTTCCAAGCTGTTTAAAGGCACAGTCAACTTAGTGTATGTAAACTTCTGACCGACTTGAATTGTGGTACAGTGAAATAATCTGCCTGTAAACAATTGTTGGAAAAGTGACTTGTGTCATGCGCAAAGTAGTTTGTTAACAAGAAATTTGTGGAGTGGTTGAAAAACGGGTTTTAATGACTCCAACCTAAGTGTATGTAAACTTCCGACTTCAACTGTGTGTGTGTGTGTGTGTGTGTGTGTGTGTGTGTGTGTGTGTGTGTGTGTGTGTGTGTGTGTGTGTGTGTGTGTGTGTGTGTGTGTGTGTGTGTGTACACACAGACAGACAGACATACAGACAGACAGACATAGAGGCTCTCTGTGTATTACACCTTGTTAATTAACTGAATTTATTCATGTTTTAATTTTGATATATCAACTAATATAACCCACAATCAGGTGTCAATCCTCCCAATTCCTTTCCTTTCTCTCACACACACTCACACACACAGCCATTGTCTCACAACACAATTAAGAAAGAGGTGAAAGAGACAAAAACCAGGGCCCTATAGTATTCAGCGCTCTACTCAATCACTAAGGGCTGCAGCTAACGGTGTGCTCAGCTAGCGGTGTGCTCAGCTAATGGTGTGCTCAGCTAGCGGTGTGCTCAGCTAATGGTGTGCTCAGCTAGCGGTGTGCTCAGCTAATGGTGTGCTCAGCTAGCGGTGTGCTCAGCTAACGGTGTGCTCAGCTAGCGGTGTGCTCAGCTAACGGTGTGCTCAGCTAACGGTGAGCACAACCACTCATGAAATGATGTGAATGGCTGCGGGTGGAAGAGTGGAGCGCTGCCTTGGAGCCACCCTGACAATTACACAGCTGTAACTGACTACATGGCACTGCCATTCAGACGCCCAGGTCCTCTCTCACACACACACACACACACACCGCACCACACTCTCATCCACACACACATTGTAATCTAAATCACACAAATAAATAGTTTTTATTTTTCACACTCATGTTATACTACGCTTTCACCTACATACACTCATTCATGCACGTGTACACTCACACACACTCATTCACGCAAACAGATTTAGATTCATATACTAGTGCTGAGCAATTAACCGACAGTTAGCTTTTTTTCTTCTTTTTTTTTTTTTTTTTACAATTTATCGTCCGACTTCTGTGAGCTCGATGTACAGTTTCTGTAAAGATAAATCAAATCTAGCCTGAACTGTGTGAGGTAGTAGGGAGTTGTAGTTCCCAACGGGCCAATATTCTATATAGTTTAGTGCAGAAAGTTTGGTAATTAAATACATTGACCATAATTCATTGCGCGCCTGCTTCAACTTGTCCGGTCTGTGCTGAGCAGACACAGAGACTGAGAGAAGAGAGAATGCAAGATGGAGAGGGACAGAAAGCAGTTGCTGGAAAATACATGATCTAAGTGATTGATAGTTGGTATTCAGCAGTCAGAAAAAATATGCCTTATTTAAGCAGCAGCTCTATAGAGATGATGACTTGGAATTAAATAATAAAGTCATAAAATAAATATAAAGAAATGTGAATAAATTATGTTTAATAAGTGATAACCAGTGTTAGGTTCACATTTTTCAGAGTAAATAACTCACGGACACTAGAGAAGTTTAACCAAGTTTAATTCTTCCCAAAGGGTCTATACAGCTGTAAATCAGACACAGACATGGCTTCCCCTGTGGTAGTATTCATACCCCACTTTGGGTGGAGTCTCCTCCTTATCGCTAAACATTGCATCATTATTGCTAAGCAGGGGGCTAAGTAACATGAGCCTTCAACGGTTTCTCCCCTTACCAGTACTGCCACATGCGATCGTGTTGCCTGCACTCCGCCCCTCCCAAGCTTCATTATGGCACACCTCATGTCTCTTTTAGAACTAATGTCTCTATACTTCTGAGTATAACAATGTTCAAAGTTTCACCCAGAATCCAACATTAGTAATGGGCATCGTGGACTTATTAATTGTTTTCTTCTGTGTTGTTACAGTATTCAACCCACAAAAGTTATATAAAAAAAAAAAAAAAATTGAAAACCGTAATAATTGAACCGAACCAACCTCAGCACGATCAGATTCACAATCACCCATATCACACATCCTACAGAAACACAGATTTACTCACCCACCCACATACTCACATACATACTGTCCCATGCAGAGATGCTCCCTTTTAACCAAAGGTAAATCAATTACTCCTCTGAGATTTGTTCATGTACACCGTATATATAGTATGTATGTATAAAGGAGTGCAGAGCTTGCTACTGGTGTTGGGGATACTGCCTACAGGGAGACGGCCTACAGAGAGGAGGTGAGGGCCCTCGGTGTGTGGTGTCAGGAAAATAACCTCACACTCAACATCCACAAAACAAAGGAGATGATCGTGGACTTCAGGAAACAGCAGAGGGAGCACCCCCCTATCCACATCGATGGGACAGTAGTGGAGAAGGTGGAGAGTTAAGTTCCTTGGCGTACATATCACGGGCAAACTGAAATGGTCCACCCACACAGAGAGCATTGTGAAGAACGCGCAATAGCACCTCTTCAACCTCAGGAGGCTGAAGAAATTTGGCTTGTCACCAAAAACACTGGCTGTATCACCGCCTGGTACGGTAACTGCTCCGCTCACAACCGTAAGGCTCTTCAGAGGGTAGTGAGGTCTGCACAATGCATTAACCAGGGGAAAACTACCTGCCCTCCAGGACACCTACACCACCCGATGTCACAGGAAGGCCAAAAAGATAATCAAGGACAACAACCACCCGAGCCACTGCCTGTTCACCCTGCTATCATCCAGAAGGCGAGGTCAGTACAGGTGCATCAACGCTGGGCCCGAGAGACTGAAAAACAGCTGCTATCTCAAGGCCATCAGACTGTTAAACAGCCATCACTAACATTGAGTGGCTGCTGCCAACATACTGACTCAAATCTCTAGCCACTTTAATAATAGTGACTGCATCTAACAGACTTAAACACTCCCATAGAGATGTTGTTCCACCATACACCCACACACACACACACACACACACACACCTATGCATTTACATGAATAGGATTCATAAACATCTTTGAAATGAGCTGAGCTTAGAAGGCAGGAAGAGATTCACTTCTGTGGATTCAATACATCCACCCTCCTTCACTTCCCTCACCTCCAACTACCTTTCAATCTCATCTATTCCCCTTTATCTTTTATTAATCTCTTCATCTCTCAGCCCATCCATCCATATCATCCATATCCTCTTCCCCAGAATTGACCACCACAGCTTTCCATTTGGCAGTATCTCTCGTTCTCTCTCTCTTTTACTCAGTGTCGGTAACACATTTTCTTTTCTTCAAGCCTCTGTCTCTCTCTCTCTCTCCGGCCTTTTTCAGAAGTTGGACTTGGCAGAGGGTGTGAAGAGAGGAAGACAGAGAGAGGGGGGGATAGGGAGGAAGGAGGTGGTCCCAGTGGGCTGAGGGGTAAAGCTGCAAAGAGAGTGGGAAACACGTCCGCTGGCTTTAGATTCATCTCATTAATTGCTCTTGTGAAATTTTGGGTTGTGACACACTTGTTATTGCTTTGTATTATTAATAAAAGCGTAAGGGGAGGAGAGGGAAGGAGGGAGACAGGGATGGGGGAGATAGGAGGAGGGAGACGGGGATGGGGGAGATAGACGGAGGGATAGAATCAATACACAGGCTTAGGAAGGAAATTAAAAGTGGCGAGAGGACAGAATGGGACAGGCTTGGCGGGGCGGTTGGCAGGTAGTTTTATTAGTCGTGGCTGGGTTAATGACTCATTTACAGGAAGAAAAGAGAATAACACCAAGCAACACAATGCACTGTAATTGGCAGTGTGATTGGACTGTCGCTTGGTCAGCTGATTTCAAACAAAGCTGTTTTTCCAACCGAAAACAATGGATGAAATATGAAGGGCTTAAGTCGACTAAAGGAAATTCTCTCTCTCTCTCTCTATCTCTCTCTCTCTCTCTCTCTCTCTCTCTCTCTCTCTCTCTCTCTCTCTGTGTCTCTTTCTCTTTCTCTCTCTCTCTCTCTCTCTCTCTCTCTCTCTCTCTCTCTCTCTCTCTCTCTCTCTCTCTCTCTCTCTCTCTCTCTACCTCCCTTAATAGTAAATTAACTCTAGATTCTATTATAAAATAACAATTTACAATAAGGTGTGCTAGTAATTTGTGGTGTGTCCAGACGTTAAGAATGGTGTACATTAAACTGGGGTGTAATTGCATGTAACAATGTAAAATTAAAGTAACCCAAATGTAAGTTTTCTCTTTTCACCTCTGCTCGCCACATTGCGTCAGAACGTTCTTTGTTGGATCATGGATGAAACAATGTTTGACCATTAGAGATCAATAGAAGAGTACATACACACTGTAGTGCAGTCAGTCGATTTCATTCAAATGCTTTATTCCATACCATGCTGCCTCCTTCAGCGATACAGTGTCTTCTGTTCATAGATACTCGTGCTTCACTTGAATTCAACCTGTTATTGCTTTCAAGATTCAATATTTACATTTAACGAGCGCTGTATCTGGAAGTGACTTTCGTTCAATTATGTTGTGTGTGTGTCTCGCCATGTAAACATGCAGGAGAGATGTAATTCTATTTAATAGCCACATCTCTGGGATGGAGGACAGGATTGGATAGAGTGAGACAGGCAGAGGATAGATGAGTGCTGCGCGAGAGGCCTTAGTGATCTAACTGCAGCTAGACAGCTACCATGTCTGTTTTCTCTGTCCAACTTTTCTCAGTTTCTCCATCTCATCTGTCTCTTCCACGGTTACACCAACGATGATACAGACGCCGATAATGATGAGGATGAGTTAAATGGCTGCGACGCGCACACACACACACACACACACACATATGCGTAAACTCTCTCATACACACGTATCTACACACTCCAACTGGTCCCGTGGTTAGTAAAACAGAGAGGGTAATGGGTGTGGATGCAGCTCTGTGGAGATTAATCTGTGCTGCGTAGACGTGACCCACTTTATTTGAAGTGGAGGGGCATCCGTTATTATCCCAATTCATCACCATTAGGCCTTGGCTCCCCTGCTGTTAAACACACACACACTGCTAACCAGTCCCCGGGACACATACGATCACACACACGATCACAGACACAATCACACACACACACACACACACTATCCCCTAGGGAAGCATGGGCAAAAGCCTGGGCAGGAGGGAAAGGCGAGAAGGATCAATGTTTTTACACACAGATACTGTATGTGTGTATAGGCTGCGTATTGGCAGTGATGTTGTGTGCTCGTGAGTGTGTAGGTGGAAGGGAATGGTGAGTGTAATGACTTTGTAGGGTTGGATGAGGGGAATGAACCATGGGGGATGAACGGGGAAAGAGGAAAGAGAGATTGGATGGAGGGAGTGGGAGAAAAGAGAGATTGGATGGAGGGAGTGGGAGAAAAGAGATATTGGATGGAGGGAGTGGGAGAAAAGAGAGATTGGATGGAGGGAGTGGGAGAAAAGAGAGATTGGATGGAGGGAGTGGGAGAAAAGAGAGATTGGATGGAGGGAGGGAGGGGAACAGTGGGAGAAAAGAGAGATTGGATGGAGGGAGTGGGAGAAAAGAGAGATTGGATGGAGGGAGTAGGAGAAAAGAGAGATTGGATGGAGGGAGTGGGAGAAAAGAGAGATTGGATGGAGGGAGTGGGAGAAAAGAGAGATTGGATGGAGGGAGGGAGGGGAACAGTGGGAGAAAAGAGAGATTGGATGGAGGGAGGGAGGGGAACAGTGGGAGAAAAGAGAGATTGGATGGAGGGAGGGAGGGGAACAGTGGGAGAAAAGAGAGATTGGATGGAGGGAGGGAGGGGAACAGTGGGAGAAAAGAGAGATTGGATGGAGGGAGGGAGGGGAACAGTGGGAGAAAAGAGAGAGAGCCCACTAAGCATTTACAGGCGATGTCTTTTGGAAGTTTTTTTCTTCTTTTGATTTAGATTTTTTTGATTTCAACGTCCACGGATGTTGATTTTTGGTGTGGACCTAATCTAAACCAATAATAGACATCTGTGTCTCACAAGTTTGGAAAGCACATTAGAGTAGAGCACAGCAGAGTACAGTGTATAGTAAATAAAAGTATAGTACAGTACTCTATGCTACTGAACAAAACTATACTCTACTTTACCTTAGTGTACTGTAATGTACTGTACTCTACTGAATTCAATTATACTGTACTCTACTGAATTAAACTCTACTGTGCTCTGCTCTACTGAATTAAACTAAACTGTGCTCTGCTCGACTCTACTGAATTAAACTCTACTGTGCTCGACTCTACTGAATTAAACTCTACTGTGCTCTACTCTACTGAAGAAAACTTGACTGTCCTGTACTGTTCTCTATAATGTATTATAAACTGGGTGGTTTGAGCCCTGAATGCTGATTGGCTGACAGGTATACCTGATTGGTATACCATGGGTATGACAAAGCATGTATTTACACTGCTCTAATTACATTGTTAACCAGTTTATAATAGCAATAAGGTACCTCACATTTTGTGATATATGGCCGATATACCACGGCCAAGGGCTGTATCCAGGCACTCCTCATTGTGTTGTGAATAGGAACAGCCCTTAGCCGTGGTATATTGGCCATATACCACACCTCTTCGGGCCTTATTGCTTAATTAATCTGCCATACTGTAATGTGATGTTCAAACTTGTGAAACTTTGTAGATGTCTATGATTCAATCAGATTGGATATGGTCCACACTGACCAAATTTGTACTTGTTTTGGGGTGGAGCTCATTAGAATAATACCCAGTATGCTTTGCTAGTGTTTATTTTTACATTTATATTTTGGTCAAACAGCAGATGTTCTTATCCTGACCGACTGACTTTCAGGGCATTCAACTAAGGTAGATAAACAACAAGATATCACAGTTATAGCGCAAAAATAAAAACATCTCTAACCGTTACTGAGTGTTATTGTAGTTGAAGTGTTCTGTTGGTTGAACATCGTTGCTGCCAGTATTAAAACTTTTGAAAAAGCTTACATAAATGCTTGGGACAGATTGGATCAATAATAAATGTTCTGTTGCAGTCTTCAGTTGGCTCTTCTTTCCTATATTATTGTGATATTGAGAATTCATTGAGAATGTACAGTACCAGCAAAAAGGTTGGACACCTACAAATTCCAGGATTTTTCTTTCTTTTTAGTATTTTCTACATTATAGAATGATTGTGAAGACATCAACACTATGAAATAACACATATGGAATCATGTAGTAACTAAAAAAGTGTCAATCAAATCAAAATAGAGTGAAGGAAAAGCAACTAACAAGTGCTCAGCATATGTGGGAAATCCTTCAAGACAGTTGGAAAAGCCTTCCAGGTGAAGCTGGTTGAGAGAATTCCAAGAGTGTGCAAAGCTGTCATCAAGGTAAAGGGTGGCTACTTTGAAGAATCTCAAATATAAAATACATTTTCATTTGTTTAACACTTTTTTTGGTTACTACATGATTCCATATGTGTTATTTCATAGTTTTGATGTCTTCACTATTATTCTACAATCTATAAAATAGTCCGAAAGAAAGAAAAAACCTTGAATGAGTAGGTTTATCATTATTTATTTATTTATTTTTAAACTTTTTTTTTACCTATTTAACTAGGCAACTCAGTTAAGAACACATTCTTATTTACAATGACGGCCTACACTACCTGTGTCCAAACTTTTGACTGGTACTGTATGTGCAGTTGACATTTGTCAATAGAATCAATGACTGAAAAATATATTTTCAATGTTGTTCAATTGTTTTTAAATGTCCACATAAGACTTATTTTCAACATCTCTCTCAGATGTGTGCGTACTGGTAGCGAAGTCAGGTGCAGGAGAGCAGAGATTTGTGAACAGGCGCACACTTTTATTGAGGCGAAAGTGCAAAGCGCGCAAAACAGTCACAAGAATTATGTTTAACAATAAACATCTTCTTGAAAAATAACACGGAAAAAACAAACCAGTCTGGCGCGTCAACAACAAACACGTAACACAAACAATCTTAGACAAAGACATGATGGGGAACAGAGGAATAAATACATGTAGATTGATTGGGGAAGGGAAACCAGGTGTGCAGGGAACAAGACAAAACAAATAGATACATGAAAAATGGCGCGGCGATGGCTAGAAAGCCGGTGACGTCGACCGCAGAACGCCGCCCGAACTTCGGCGGAAGTCGTGACAATCTCTTAAAAGACGTATTTTCGACATCCATTTAAGACGCCGTTTTGATATCCGTATAAGAAATGTATTTTAAAAACATATTTTCGATGTCCGCAAAAATATGTCTTCTAGCGATGAGAGGATGTCAGAGGTTATGAGATGCATACGGTGTGTGTACGAGGAGAAACATTTAACCTGAGGAGGCGGGGTTGAGGAGGAAATGAGTGAGAGAGTGGGTGAAAGAAAGAGAGCAGGGAGAAAGAGAAGAAGGAGAAAGAGGGATTCAGATTTAATTTAATCCTGGTGGGGATATTACAGTGAGTTATTTTGGGGGGAGAGAGGGGAAAGGAGAAAGATTACATCTGTAAGTCATTTTAATAATGTCTCTTTCACAACTAGGGGCTGAGCCAACAGGCCAAACAGGCCAAACAAACACACTGTCATTAGAATGGGAATGGACTTTTGGACGTAATTAATGGTTGTGGCCTTCATCAGTAGACACAGGAGGAAATGAGAAGATAGCAACTATGATGAGACTCCTGGAGTGATGATGATGATCAGCAAGACTAGATTAAAAGTCTGAAAAGGGCAAATCAGAGATATGACATCGATGATGATGATTATGTTGACAATAATGATGATACTGATGATAATAATGAGAAGTCGGGAAGGGCATGATAGAGACAGGACCCTTGCAGTCCCTCCTGTCCCTCTCTGACCCTCCCTGACCCCCTAGATCTGCAGATTCCATCCAATACATAATTCATCTAGTATAGCCCTGCTGCACTGCGCTACAGAGATTCCTATCTCCCCAACATACAGTGCATTCGGAAAGTATTCAGACCCATTAACTTTTTCCACATTTTGGTACGTCACAGACGTATTCTAAAATGGATGAAATAAAACATTTTCCTCATCAATCTACACACAATACCTCATAATGACAAAGCGAAAACAGGTTTTTAGATATTTTTGCAAATGTATAAACAAAATAAAAAGCAGATATAAAACAGATATCATATAAGTATTCAGACCCTTTGCTTGTCACGCCCTGACCTTAGTACTCTTTGTTTTCTTTATTATTTTGGTTAGGTCAGGGTATGACGAGGGTTATATATATGTGTTTTTGTCCTGTCTAGGGTTTTTGTATGTTTATGGGGTTGTTTCTAGTCTAGGTGTTTTTATTAAATCCTATTTCGTGGGTTATTGTCTATGTATCATGTGTCAGCACTCGTTGTTCATAGCTTCACGTTGGTTTTGTTGTTTTGTATAGTTTGTTTAAGTGTTCTTCCTTCGTTAAAAGAAGAATGTATTCTCATCACGCTGCACCTTGGTCTCCTCCTTACGATGAACGTGACATTACTATGAGACTCCTTATGAGTTCCTTACAGTTGACAGTGCATCAGAGCAAAAAACAAGCAATGAGGTTGAAGGAATTGTCCTTAGAACTCCGAGACAGGATTGTGTCGAGGCACAGATCTGGGGAAGGGTACCAGAAAATGTCTGCAGCGTTGAAGGTCCCCAAGAACACAGTGGCCTCCATCATTCTTAAATGGAAGAAGTTTGAAACCACCAAGACTCTTCTTAGAGCTGGCCGCCAGTCCAAACTGAATAAATCAAATCAAATGTATTTATATAGCCCTTCTTACATCAGCTGATATCTCAAAGTGCTGTACAGAAACCCAGCCTTGAACCCCAAACAGCAAGCAATGCAGGTGTTGAAGCACGTTTGGCCTAAAAAGGCCAAAACCTAGAGAGGAACCAGGCTATGAGGGGTGGCCAGTCCTCTTCTGGCTGTGTCGGGTGGAGATTATAACAGAACATGGCCAAGATGTTCAAATGTTCATAAATGACCGGCATGGTCAAATAATAATAATCACAGTAGTTGTCGAGGATGCAGCAAGTCAGCACCTCAGGAGTAAATGTCAGTTGGCTTTTCATAGCCGATCATTAAAAGTATCTACCACTCCTGCTGTCTCTAGAGAGTTGAAAACAGCAGGTCTGGGATAGGTAGCACGTCCGGTGAACAGGTCAGGATTCCATAGCCGCAGGCAGAACAGTTGAAACTGGAGCAGCAGCACGGCCAGGTGGACTGGGGAAAGCAAGGAGTCATCATGCCAGGTAGTCCTTAGGTATGGCCTTAGGGCTCAGGTCCTCCAAGAGAGAGAAAGAAATAGAGAATTAGAGAGAGCATACTTAAATTCACACAAGACAGGAGAATTACTCCAGATATAACAAACTGACCCTAACCCCCCGACACATAAACTACTGTAGCATAAATACTGGAGGCTGAGACGGGAGGGGTCAGGAGACACTGTGGCCCCATCCGATGATACCCCCGGGCAAGGCCAAACAGGAAGGATATAACCCCACCCACTTTGCCAAAGCACAGCCCCCACACCACTAGAGGGATATCTTCAACCACCAACTTACCATCCTGAGACAAGGCCGAATATAGCCCACAAAGATCTCCGCCACGGCACAACCCAAGGGGGGAGCCAACCCAGGGGGGGCGCCAACCCAGACAGGAAGATTGCATCAGTGACTCAAGTGACGCACCCCTCCTAGGGACGGCATGAAAGAGCACCAGTAAGCCAGTGACTCAGCCCCTGTAATAGGGTTAGAGGCAGAGAATCCCAGTGGAAAGAGGGGAACCGGCCAGGCAGAGACAGCAAGAGTGGTTCGTTTGCAAACATTTCTAAAAACCTGTTTTTGCTTTGTCATTATGGGCTATTGTGTGTAGATTGGTGAGATATTTTTATATACATTTTAGAATAAGGCTAAAACGTAACAAAATGTGAAAAAACTCAAGGGGTCTGAATTAGAGACCAATTATGATTTTCAACCCCGATGCCGATTTATTGGAGGACCAAAAAAAGCTATATATATTATTTTTTAAATATATATATATATATATATATATGTATATATATATATATGTAATAATGACAATTACAACAATACTGAATGAACAATGAACACTTTTATTTTAACTTAATATACAGAAATAAAATCTATTTGTATCTCAAATAAATAATGAAACAAATTGAATTTCATTTAAATAATGCAAAAACAGTGTTGGAAAGTAAAAGTGCAGTATGTGCCATGTAATAAAGCTAACGTTAAAGTTCCTTGCTCAGAACATGAGAACATATGGTGGTTCAATATTCCCAGTTAAGAAGTTTTAGGTTGTAGTTATTATAGGAATTATGACGCGTCATAATGCTGTTACATTGCACAACCTTCAATGTTATGTCATAATTATGTGCAGTTCTGGCAAATTAGTTCACAGTTTGCAACGAGCCAGGCAGCCCAAACTGTTGCATATTCCCTGACTCTGCTTGCACTGAACGCAAGAAAAGTGACTCCATTTCCCTAGTTAATATTGCCTGCTAACATGAATTTCTTTTAACTAACTATGCAGGTTCACTCGTGTAACAGGTGGTCAGCCTGCCACGCAGTCTCCTCGTGGAGTAACAGGTGGTCAGCCTGCCACGCAGTCTCCTTGTGGAGTAACAGGTGGTCAGCCTGCCACGCAGTCTCCTTGTGGAGTAACAGGTGGTCAGCCTGCCACGCAGTCTCCTTGTGGAGTAACAGGTGGTCAGCCTGCCACGCAGTCTCCTTGTGGAGTAACAGGTGGTCAGCCTGCCACGCAGTCTCCTTGTGGAGTAACAGGTGGTCAGCCTGCCACGCAGTCTCCTTGTGGAGTAACAGGTGGTCAGCCTGCCACGCAGTCTCCTTGTGGATTGCAATGTTATTGGCCAGAATCGGCGTCCAAAAAGGCAGATTACCGATTTGTTATGAACTTGAAATCGGCCATGCCGATTAATCGGGAGACCTCTAGTCTGAATACTTTCCAAATGCACTGTAAATGGCCCTTTTATATGGGTGTAGAGCTGAATATACATGGATGCCTGGGAGATCGAGAAACCTATAGATTTATCTCAAGTGAAACTAATGCAGGGAAGGCAAATTAACTGAAGGAGAGAGGGAGGGAGGGAAAGAGGGAGGGAGCCAAGTGGATGAGTGTTATACTGTGCATTCAGGTGAGGAAACAGGAGTGTGTGCGTGTGTCTGTGCGTTTTTGTGTGTGTGTGTCTGTGTGTGTGTGTTTGCCGACTGTGAGCGGGATAGAGGGAGAAAGCTGTTCAGGTGTGAGAGGGATTTGTGTGAAGGAGAAGAGGTATTGAGGATGAGAGTGGGAGCAGCCCAGACATGTCTGTGTCTGATAACTCTGTGACCTGCTGCTCCTCGCACTTTGTCTACAGTGACCCCTTGACTGGCGCATCAGCACTGATGCTGCCACACACACACACACACACACACACACACACACACACACACACACACACACACACACACACACACACACACACACACAAGGTAGTCTAAATCCAGTGAGTAAATCCCGCCAGGTCCCAGAGTGTAGTCAGGTAAAGCTACCGTGGAACCCAGCTGCTCCCTCTCTCTCTCTCCAAATCCTCATCTCCATATTCATGTAGAGTCACTCCTGCAGAGTACTGGGGGAGAGCTATCAGAAATGGGCCTGCAGCATGCAGTTTGTTTGTGGCACGTCAAACGGAGAAAAGCCATTTCCTGTTCCTGTCTAGCATGTTGGCCCATGTTTGTGCAGCTGTATGTGTGTGAATGTGTGTGTGTTTGTGTGCGTGTGTGTTTGTATGTGTGTTTAGGAGGGGGTTCAGGGGTGTTTTTAAGAAGGTCATTCCAAGAGCAAATCTTATTGGCTCAACTTGGGCAACCGTTGGAACAGAAGAATCACTTCCACTTTCAGAATGACTTTGTAAATCCCCCTACACTACCAGCTCAGCTATGTTGAGAGATAGAGAGGGGGAGGGGAGTAAAGAGCAAGAGTCAGACAGACAGACAGACTGACAGAGTAATATGGAGAGCTTTCTTCTCTTCTCTCTCCTTTTCTCTCATGCTCTTGCTTTGCTTGTGATGCAACAGGGGGCAATGTATTTCTGTGGGGGAAATTCAGCCAGCCATCATCACAGTAGACAAATCCCCCCCCCCCCACCTCTCTCATTTACACGTTCTCTCTCTCTCTCTCTCTCTCTCTCTCTCTCTCTCTCTCTCTCTCTCTCTCTCTCTCTCTCTCTCTCTCACACACACATTCACACCTTCTCCCTCACTCACACGTTCTCTCTCGCTCACTCACACGTTCTCTCTCTCTCTCACTCACACGTTCTCTCTCTCTCTCACTCACACGTTCTCTCTCTCTCTCACTCACACTTTCTCCCTTTCTTCCAATTTCCGTCTCTCATGTTGAGGCCTGCTGCCACCCAACTGGTGAGCCTAGCTTAGACCAGGCTTGTGTTAGATCAGAGGAATGATGTTGAGGTATCATGTCAGGGTAACGAGGTCCCCCCCCCCCCTACATCACAGGAGCACAGGGAGGAACAGGGAGAAACAGGGAGGACCGTGTTCCTGCTACTGGAGGTGAAAAGATGAATGTCAATGAAAAGCCATTGCACCTTATTGCAGTGACAGAGCGAGTCGATTCACATACTAGACCAGTGTTTCACAAGTCGATTCACATAGTAGACCAGTGTTTCACGAGTCGATTCACATAGTAGACCAGTGTTTCACGAGTCGATTCACATACTAGACCAGTGTTTCACGAGTCGATTCACATACTAGACCAGTGTTTCACGAGTCGATTCACATACTAGACCAGTGTTTCACGAGTTGATTCACATACTAGACCAGTGTTTCACGAGTCGATTCACATACTAGACCAGTGTTTCTCAACTCCGGTCCCACAAGCACACCTGATTCAACTAATCAAGGGTTTGATGATTAGTTGAGGTAGTTGAATCAAGACTTGTAGGCCGATAGCAACATGTCTTCCATATTTCAGCCCTGCCCTATTAAATGTACTGGACAGTCATTAGAGTAGTACGACATGCTGTAGACGAGTCCTGCGAGCTGCCCCAGAGAAACTGCTGAGCTGGCATCAGTGTGTCACCTAGTCCCAGGAAGCCAGTTTTACATGCTGTGTAATATTACTGGGTTAAAAGTGTGTCCTGACGACGACTCAGTCAGTGTTGAAACGTTGCACGTTTCATACAGAGCACTTCTAGGACCAGATACTGGTGTAAGGTTTCCCTTTGTTCTCTGCTAGTGTGTCAGTGGAGGCAGATTAGTTTGTCATTGTGAATATACAATATGTGTCTATAGGTATATGTTGTCCCTAAGTACCTCCCTGTGTGAAGGCGGTCTAGCTAGCTCTTTCACCAGCCCTGCAGAACCAGTCCCATCATTCACTCAGCTGTTACTCTATATATATATATATATATATATATATATATATACACACACAGGCATGTACACACACCTTTCTCATCCACTTATTCACTCCGCTACCCTCACTCCCATTCTTATGTTATCCTCTCGTCCACCCCTTCTCCCCTTTCCCTGTTCTTTCCCTTTTCCCCAGCTGAAATGTGTTCTCTTTCTCCTACAGTATGTCTCTCTTCCCTCACCGCTGTCATTCTCCACCTTTCTCTCTCTCTCCCCCCTCACTCTCATTCCCTCTCTCCCCCTCCCCCTCCTATTCTCTCCCTCTATATCCATCTCTCGCTCAGTGTTTCAGTGCAGACCCATGTAGTCAATTACCCTGGTTGTTAATGAGTAGATAAGTGTAATTGCTCTGCAGCTCACAACTGCACGGCTGCTGCTCACTCTGCTCAGACCCCTGGAACACAGGACACATCACGCCTCCACTCCTTCAACCTCTCCATTCTCCACTCCTCCACTCCTTCTCTCTCTCCATTCTCCACTCCTCCACTCCTTCTCTCTCTCCATTCTCCACTCCTCCACTCCTTCTCTCTCTCCATTCTCTACTCCTCCACTCTCTCCATTCTCCACTCCTCCACTCCTTCTCTCTCTCCATTCTCCACTCCTCCACTCCTTCTCTCTCTCCATTCGCCACTCCTCCACTCCTTCTCTCTCTCCATTCTCCACTCCTCCACTCCTCTCTCTCCATTCTCCACTCCTCCACTCCTTCACTCTCTCCATTCTCCACTCCTCCACTCCTTCTCTCTCTCCATTCTCCACTCCTCCACTCCTTCTCTCTCTCCATTCTCCACTCCTCCACTCCTTCTCTCTCTCCATTCTCCACTCCTCCACTCCTCTCTCTCCATTCTCCACTCCTCCACTCCTTCTCTCTCTCAATTCTCTACTCCTCCACTCTCTCCATTCTCCACTCCTCCACTCCTTCACTCTCTCCATTCTCCACTCCTCCACTCCTTCACCCTCTCCATTCTCCACTCCTCCACTCCTCACCCTCTCCATTCTCCACTCCTCCACTCTCTCCATTCTCCACTTCTCTCTCCCCATCCTGCCCTGCTGCTCACTCTGCTCAGACCCCTGGAACACAGGACACACATCACTCCTCCACTCTCTCCATTCTCCACTTCTCCACTCCTCCACTCCTCCACTCTCTCCATTCTCCACTTCTCTCTCCCCATCCTGCCCTGCTGCTCACTCTGCTCAGACCCCTGGAACACAGGACACACATCACGCCTCCACTCCTTCACCCTCTCCATTCTCCACTCCTCCACTCCTTCTCTCTCTCCATTCTCCACTCCTTCTCTCTCTCCATTCTCAACTCCTCCACTCCTTCTCTCTCTCCATTCTCCACTCCTCCACTCCTTCATCCTCTCCATTCTCCACTCCTCCACTCTCTCCATTCTCCACTTCTCTCTCCCCATCCTGCCCTGATGCCACTCACTCTTCATTGTACTCTTTCATCTCTTCTTTACCTCTCATCATTAACCTCTATTCCTTACCCCCATCTGCTTTTATTCTGGAGCAAAAAAGGGGCTTAGGTGGTGGGCGTGGCAGGGGGTGGGGCAGGGGGTGGTGGCAGGGGGCACGGTTGGCACAGCTGAGTTTCAGAGAACATTTTAGAGGTGTAGAGACATTTTTGTATATTTATACCTATTTCTGGAAATTCTACAGATTTCTCCATGGAGCTAAGATACATTTAGCAGTTTTATAGCTAATTTCCTGTAATTCTACACATTCTGCCATGGAGTTGAATATATTGCAATAAAAAAAAAAGTCTTTACACCTAAGGATTTCAATGGCAGAAAAAATCCTGCCCCTGTTCCTCCCATTTTCTTCTCTCCCCCTCCCTTTCTCCCTCCATCCTTCTTCTGCATCTCCCTTTCTCCCCCTTCTCTTCTCTCTCATTCTAGTCTATTCATTCTCTCTCTCTCTCTCTCTCTCTCTCTCTCTCTCTCTCTCATATCTGCGAACAACACTGCTAGTGTGTGATGGGGGTAATTGCTGTGTGCTAGATGAGATGACTGTTGTGGCTGAAGTAGATTGTCTCTATAATCTCTCCTGAGAGCCTGGTGTCACACACTTTCACATGTGCTCACACTTCACGTACACACACAGCAGGACTGGCGTCCTCCATCACCTTGCAGGGTGGTCCTCTCACACATTATAAGGCAATGTTCTGGGTGTGTTGATAGGGGGTCTAAGTGTGTCAAGAGTTGTTTGTAGAGTGTACATGTGGTGAGTGTGTGTGTAAGATTTGTATATCTATATGGTGAGTGTGTGTGTGTGTGTGTTCTGTTCTGCAATGAGCTGAGTTCTTTGGGCTCTGCTGGAGATCGACTGTCCCTGAGGACTCTGATTGGCTCAGCAAGAAGGATGAGCTGGAGGTAGATGAGGCGGAAATGAACCCCCCCCCCCCCCCCCCCCCCCCACACACACACACCAAACCCATTCAATTCTACCTCATCTAAAAATGGGCCTTAGTCTTATCTCTTTGAGCACCAGGGGAGGTGAGAAAGAGGGATAAGGATGAATGGATAATGATAAAAGAGGTAGTTAAGGTGCCAAGTCGTTTAGCAATGAGGCTATCATCAAATGCTGGTCCCATCATGAAGGAGCCCATCGGGATTGCTACACACTGAGTACAGGTCAGTGCCCATACCTCTGACTGGCTAGATCAAAGACTGACACTTCAGACATGTTCAGACATGCTTTTATAGACTCTCTACAGAGAGTTTTTTGTTTGCAGGTCATTACGTGAATTAGCTGTCAAATAGCACATCTGCCGCCAGCCTCTCACATTCTATAATGATAGGCTTGAGCTCTCTGCATGGCCAGTGCTTTTGTGGTAGTAAACCTAAGGACCTGACTTTTTTCCATTTTACCAGGAAAAACTCTGGGCCTTATGCTGCGTTCATAACCAAGTGTGAAGTCGTAAATATAATAATAGTATCGCAATATATTTTCCGTGGCAAAAATGCAAAAATGAAACCAAGAAGCAGACCAAACGTTTTGAACTGGGATATTCCATCAAACCTGGAGGCCATTAGAAGGCTTGTGATTGTTTTGCTCAGTTTCTACACATAAAAAGTATATCCAGAGTTGCTTTCACTTTCTAAATCAAAAGGAAGATGAACAGAATTCATTTTGAATCAACAATTTTCATTTATTTCTTACCATGAACAACTACTGAAGATGCTTGCTGTCTTTTTTGATGACAAATGACGTCAGAGAGGTGCAGGTGGGAAACTCCGAGCCTGGGGATGATAGACAGGTTTACCATTAGTAATTACCAGTTAGAGGGCTGTTCAACTGGAGTTTTCAACAGTCGTATTTTGTAAATACTACCTTCCCACTTCATTGTGTTTATTATCTATCCTGTTGCCTAGTCACTTTATCCCGATCTATGTGTCCATATCTACCTCGATGACGTCGTAACCCTGCACATCGACTCGGTACTGGTACCCTGTGTATATAGCCAAGTTATCGTTCCACATCATGTAGTTATTCCTTGTCTATTCTTTGTCTTTATTTCTCTGCACTGTTGGGAAGGGTCCGTAAAAATGTCACTGTTAGTCTACACCAGGGTTTCCTTTGGGAAAATGTGGCGCCGGACAATATGACCGGCACGATTTAAATTTACAGGACATTTGAGAAATTTACCAGACATCCATATGCATTGGGTGCGTAATGCATTAGGGCGTCCACACACGGTGCTCACAATCACATTTACATTCTTGTAAATCATCTTAACAGACTAGAAATTAGCCTGTAAAGTTGTAATAAAGTAAAACAATGGTCTTATACCTACATGAAAGGTTATTTTTTTAAAGCAAAACATTGCCCATTGCATCTTCATCCCTGCTATAAATCATAAATCAATATCATAAATAAAATGAAAATAACTTTTAGTCGTGAAGAACAAGTTGTCTACACAGTAATTAAACACAACTTCAAAAAATAATATTTGTATAATATAATTTGCGAACAACCTGTACTATGGGCTATTTGTTTGAACATTTTAATGAGTAAATGAAACACAGCTGTTTTCAGGCCTCTAATTTAATTTAGCCTAGGCATTAACATTTTAATCAGGCCTAATAAGGAACCAAACAGGGTTGTCTCTGAACTCCAGGGCTGGCCGGTCATGGCTACAAGGAATCCAATTTTTGTCAAATTAATGTCAGATTAGATTTTTGTAGCAGGTTAGAATTCATGCAGCATGTTAGGAGAATTCATGTAGCAGGTTAGGAAAAGCTTTAGGGTAGCTAAAATGCAAAGGTTTGACAAAAGCTGGAGCCCTTCTAGCCATGACCAGGCAGGCCCGCCCCACTCCTGCTGCGATTGAAAACCACAGCAGTGGAAAGAGCACGCTCTAGGCGGCCACAAAATGAAAGAATTAGAAAACTGATGTTGGACAATCTAATTCAGTATGTAAGTAAAGAAAATCCATTGGTTCATTGAGAGAAAGCTTATTTTCTCTGTCCAGTGAAACGAGGCCCGCTCCATGCATTTATGAAAGCACTCAAAAGAACTCTTACTCTTTTTTTTTTTTTTACAGTTCTACTGGATTATGTTAACAAATGTTATGTTTATTGTAATTTGAACTATCACTGGGTCGTGAATTGTGTGATATTTGATATACTGTACCACTCAAAAGTTTGGACACACCTTCTCATTCCAGGGGTTTTCTTTACTATTTTCTACATTGTAGCAAAATACTGAAGACATCAAAACTATGAAATACCATGCCAAGAGTGTGCAAAGCTTTCATCAAGGCAAAGGGTGGCTACTTTGAAGAATATCAAATATAAAATATACTTTTGATTTATTTAACACTTTCTTGGTTACTACATGATTCCATATGTGTTATTTCATAGTTTTGAAGTCTTCACTATTATTCTACAATGTAGAAAATAATACAAATAAAGAAAAACCCTTGAATGAGGAGGTGTGTCCAAATGTTTTACTGGTCCTGTACGTGGCTGTCACGTCTGCTCCTCCCCTCCAGCGTACGATGTTGCCAGAGTATTAACCACCGGTCCTGGGATTCATCATTACGCACACCTGCCACTCATCATTACTCGCACCTGTGAATCATTATGATTCACACCTGGACTCCATTACCTTCATCATTTTCTCCCCTTTATATGTCACTCTCCCATGTTCACTCACCAGTTGGTATTGTTCTTGTGTTTCGGCGTACTGCCTTATGTTAGTGGCGTGTTCTTGGTTTTGTTGTTAAAACATTTCACCTCGTTCCAAGTCACCGCCCCATCATTTCAGTGGCTTATTGACAACTCTGTTTCTTACTATAGGCAGTTGGCTGTCTAGTTATTGCAACATTGTAACTCTCTGATGTGAGTAGTTGGCAACATTGTTTTGTTTCCAAGTGCTACTGAATAAGCTCAACAGAAATGCACCAATTGCTCCGAATGATACAAATCATTACTCTACTCTATCAATCCGGTCCAAATCTTTATACTACACAGGGTGGTCATATGTGAATCTTGCCTAGGGCGGCAGCAGAACTGCTTGGACCGGGTCTGACCAACACTATCATTTGCCTCTAATTGACTTGCGCTTGCAGCTAACCGTGGCCTGCTCAAAGTGAGCCACTACTGATGGGAAGTCAAAACTGACCAACTCTATGGAGCAGCTTGATGTGCATCAGTCTCGTTACTTTGTCTTCAAGAAGGCACGATCTTGAGGAAGTCCTTACTCTGTTTTTGAGAAAGAGTCCCCTTTCGGCAGGCACACTGGGAATGGGGATAATCAACTCAATCTTTGCCATTTTTGCCCAGTCGGGGTACACTTAGCTGAAGTCCCTTGTGAGGACCTCAAGTCTTTTGCGTGAGTAAAAACAAACCCAACACTAATTTCCCAGCAGCTTGAGGATTTATTATCCTATGAAATATATTTGCCATTGAAGTTTGAACACATGGACTGGTATTTACATCAATGAATAAAAAGCATTATTTTGTCATGGATTTTTTTTCTCCCGGACAACCATGTGACCTGATCACATATTTTTTGGGCCAAAAGCTGGGAGTTACCGGTTAACAGAAGCCCTGGTATACACCGGTTGTTTACGACGCATGTGACAAATAAAATTGATTATGAACGCAGCGTTCCTGAACGGCTATAACCAGTTTTTCCAGATTTTTATTTCACATTTATTTAACCAGGTAGGCTAGTTGAGAACAAGGTCTCATTTAGGTCACATGGTTAGGAAATACTATCTCATTGGTCAGCAGACAGGAACTAAAGTGTCCATTGGAAAACAACACAATAAACAAAACCCTACAATGATTTCTTACTGAATACCTCAATCAATGGTGAATTTGCTTGGCTGAGAAGGATTGTTAGTGTTCATTTTCAGGCCTGTGATAGATGCACTGTATGTCTGCAGCTCATAAGCTATGTCACACTATGACAGGTAGTCACTATTACACTCCGGCTTTCCATTTGGGTAACTGCTCATCACTGCATAAAAACCACCCCTGACTGTGATTTGTGCCATCGATTAAAACGCAGGAGGGAAACATTGGAGAGATGTTCGCAAGAACTAACAACGCTAGGTGGGGAGAGAAATGGAGATGGGCGGGGAGGCTTGGGCAAGGAGTGCGATGATAGGGAGGTGGGTTGAGTGGTAAAGGGGTGGGGTGAGGGGGGTGCAAGACAGACATAAAATACAGAAACCTGTCCTTATATGGAAATGCAGGGGAATGGGCCTGGGCCGGTACTGTGACAGATAGGAAGAATGACAGCTGTGTGGGCCAATCAATAAGGGCCCACAGCGCGGCCCTGTCAGACAGATGGCAAATTGGAGAGCCGGGTGACACTAAGACAAATTGACACAATCAGATACACAGAGACGGACAGGCGTGATGTTTGAAACACACACACACACACACACACACACACACACACACACACACAGACATACACTCTGGAAACAAATAACCAAATCTACTGAGAGAGAGGGATGCAAAGGCCAAAGCCTTCAACCTGTGTGTTGGACCTATTTTCTCTCCCTCTTGTACCTGTGTTAATCACATTTCCTGTCTTCCACTTCTTTCTCTCACACATTCCCCTTTGCGGCCACACATACATTTTACAGTGTCAATCTGGGTTGTGCCCTTATCTTTCCTGTCCTCCCTCCTCCTCATTTGGTTGCCTCTCTTTTTCACGTTTTCTTTATTTTTCATCTACTGGCTTCTGGTGGGTTTTTGTTTGGGTGCGAGGCATCGGTCACCGTGAGGGTAGTGTGTGGGTGTTTGTGTATGTGTGCGTGCGTGTGTCTCTGTGCCTCTTCCTGTGTGCAACGTTGTTGGTGTGTGTGTGTGTGTGTGTGTGTGTGTGTGTGTGTGTGTATTCAGCAAGCACCATTTGTCTCTGTTGTTTGTTTGTGAAAGCAGGAAGATAAATGTAATTAGATAAATGAAATTGCACTGTTCCCTTTATCTCCTCTCTCTCCCACTCCGTTCTCCCTAATCCATCTCTTGCTGCTCTTCTCATTCTCTCTCACCCTTTTGCCCTTCCAGTCCCTCTTTCTCCTCCTTTCACTCTCCATCTCTTCCGGACATATTTTCATTTGCAGGGAGTGAAAGTTGCTGTTTGAATAAGCATATTTGTCCTGTTTAATAGTATGCCTCCTCACTCCAGTCCATCATTTAGCTTATTATCCTTATCTTCTGTAAACACACACATTCCTCTTGCTATCTCTGGGCTTCTCTCTTTCTCTCTGGGCTTCTCTCTTTCTCTCCAGGCTTCCTCTCTCTCTGGGCTTCTCTCTTTCTCTCTAGGCTTCCTCTCTCTCTGTGCTTATCTCTTTCTCTCTAGGCTTCCTCTCTCTCTGGGCTTCTCTCTTTCTCTCTAGGCTTCCTCTCTCCCTGGGCTTATCTCTTTCTCTCTAGGCTTCCTCTCTCTCTGGGCTTCTCTCTTTCTCTCTAGGCTTCCTCTCTCTCTGAGCTTCTCTCTTTCTCTCTAGGCTTCTTCTCTCTCTGGCTTTCTCTTTCGACCCACCGCTCTGCCCATTTCCAACACCCAAGTTTATCAAAATAGTACTAATAAACAACATACTGGGTTTAGCATGTGGCTGTTACACCAACAGTAGAACTCTTAAAGAGTGACTGCCTTTAAAAAGCAACCGATCGTTGTGAAAACAGCTAGTTACTAAACAGTTATTCTCGTGTCAAAATTCACTACAAAGTGTAAATAGGATAATTTTGGTCATAAAGTCGGTGAGTAAATGAAGGTTGGGTTTTGGTTTGACAAGCTGTTCACCTCATGTCAGTGAGAAAACGGACATTGTCAAACCAAAACCCAACCTTCATTTACCTGTTGTGACTCACCGACTTTATGACCAAAATTATCCTATTTACACTTTGTAGTGAATTTTGACACCAGAATAACTGTTTAGTAACTAGCTGTTTCCTCACTTACTGAAGAAATACTGCACCAAACGCCTTAGATGTAAAATTGTGCAACGAAAACATCCTCTGAAAATGTCTAAATTCATTACAGATCTCTTGAGTTCTCTTACATTCATTCTGGGGATTTTGAGGAAGTGAAATAGGCTTCCGTATCTACAGTGGCTCATGGGGGACAAACATCATCAACCAAACACAGAATCGGACAAGAAACACAACTCCAAGACTGAAATCTTGTTTTTCTAATGAGTAACAGAAAACACACGTGCCAATCGGTGTGTTCAGTGGCTCCTAAACCCTGTACATCAGATGGACAGAGTACCAGTCACGCTAAGGGTTCTCCTTTCTCCTTTCATAGAGGAAACGTTGTACTGGAAGCTTGGCTGCTGGGCAGTTGATTCCAAAGCCATCACTACAATGTCTTTTCAAAATCCAATTGAAGCTTGACGTGAATTCCCTAACTTGGACCTGGCTACAGGGAAAAGTGCAGATGAGGAACATCAGATGTTATACAATAAAGCGTTTTATGGCTGAATTAAACAACACTTGTGGGAGCAGCAAACTGTAAATATGACCTTGTTTCTAAAGCAAGGACTGTTCTCTTAAGGTTTGTGAAACCCATATGGGAATGTGGCAGGTATTTATCAGTAGGTGTTTGTTGTCGGCGTACAGGGTTTATCATCCACAGTGACCTATTTCACTTATTTTATTAATCGTCGTTGTCATGGAATAAATCCCACGCACCTTCACCAGTAAGCTCAGAGGTGCCAGTGTTTTTCCCATTAATCATCATCATCACATTTCTGCTTCCATCTATTCTGAGTGTTTCACGACTCCGGGACCAATGAAATGTATTCCGATACCATCTGGAGTTTCGTTCTATTATGTTCACAAATGGAACATCTTTTCCGTTTCCTGTTTCATTTCATGTATCCGTTTTGGAGATACAAGGTTTTCTCCTGGCAGCAACACCATCGTTATTGGCTCAACATCTGAGACGCAGCCGGAGGTAGTGTAGTGTATCTCTGTCGTCTCTCACCCTCACTCTGCTGTTTTCTTACATAAGCTTTATGTTATGTCTGCTGGGAGTGTGACATGTCAATGCCAATGTCTGTCACGTGTGTTAGTACGATGAGCATTAGAATGTACAGTGAAGTGAGTGTTCACATGAGTGTAGGTCGGGGCAGGGGTTTGACCATGGACTGTGTGAGTATTGCGTGTTTCAGGAGCTGTTCTATGCCGTGCTCTGCTCAGCAGCTGCTAGCCTATTTGCATGTCTGCCTCCAGCAGGTAGCTAGCTATGTGTGGGTGTGTGTGTGTAATTTCATATGCCAGCATGCCACTGTGATTGTCTTCCCAGGGACAGTGACAGGTCATGTTGTTGCTCGTAGTAGCGTGTGTGTGTGTGTGTGTGTGTGTGTGTGTGTGTGTGTGTGTGTGTGTGTGTGTGTGTGTGTGTGTGTGTGTGTGTGTGTGTGTGTGTGTGTGCATGGGCATGTACATCTGTGTGTGCATGGGCATGTACATCTTAGTGTGTGTGTGAGAGAGAGAGACCAGGTCAGTGCGATGTGTTTTTATGTCTACCTGTCAGCATATATTAAAGTTGCACTATGTAGAATTTGCTCTGCCATTTCCTGTTTGCTAAACCTCTAATAGTTTGTCTAATTTCTGTTTGTGACAAAATAAACTAGTATAGTGTAGAGAATCATTGTATCATCTAATCCACTGTGAAATATATTTCCCATAACCAAAAATATTGTTGTTTCAGCTGTTTGAAGCTGGGGTACAAAACCAAAAGTAGCAAAAACAAAACTTAAGAATGGGAAGCATAGAAATAGATCACATAGATCAGATCAACCGCTTCTTAAACTTGCTTTCAAGTACAATGATAGATCCATAACTCACATTTCTATGTGAATTTGGTTCGGTTGCACAAAAAGTTACATATTGCAACTTTAATGTTTGTGTGTGTTAGTTTAGTTCTGTTGGTTTGATTGTATGTCAAAATGTCTATGAGGATTAACGTCTTCATCTAAGCGAGTTTGTGGTCGCAGAAGTATATGTCTGTGTGTGTGTGTGTGTGTGCATGTGTGCCTGACTTCTAGGTCTTTGAGTGAGTATGTGTGTGATTGTATTTTATGTCAAACTGTCCGTTTGGATTAGCGTCTTTCTCTTCCTCTGTGTGTGTCTCATTCCCTGTCTGAGTGTCTCACTCTGAGCCGGTGGGCGAGTGATAGCATCTGTGTGTGTTTTGTGTTGACACGGTGACACCGGCTCTCAAAAAACATTTGGACCATCCTTATGGCGGTGAGTCATGCAGCATCTCTGCTCCCCAGTCGGCGGTCACTAGGCTGCGTCTGGATTGGCATGCGCCCAACGCCTTTAACCCTCCGCACCTCCTCGGCGACACTTCCTGTAGGAGTATTTCATGGCTCCTGCCTTGTATTCTAATAGCCTTCTGTAATTACCTTCTTCCCTGCTAGAACAATTACTCAGGCCAACCAAGGGAAAGTGCCAATGTTATTTTTAGATTTTATTAATGATAATTCTCACGGCTACAAACTGCTTTCTCGCTCTCCTCTCTGACTCTCTCTCAATTCCCTTTTTTAATCGCCACCTCATTTCCTCTTCCCCTCCCTCCCTCCCTCAAATCTCCTCTCTCCCTCCTTCTCCTCTTCCTTTTCTGTCTCTCCCTATTTCTCACACTCCTTCAGTTCTCCATTAAGAGTAACATCCAACACTCTCCCTCTTTCTTGGTTGTCAGAATAGAGAAGCAGCACTCTCTCTCTCTCTCTCTCTCCCTCTCCCTCTCCCTCTCCCTCTCTCTCTCTCTCTCTCTCTCTCTCTCTCTCTCTCTTGTTCCACTGTTTGTCGAGGAGGAGAGAGCTACTTCTGTTTCCCAAGGAGTTTTAGTTGCAGTGGAATTGTGTCAACTGGAGCTGTGACTGTCTTTCACACTCTACCACCTCTCTCTCTCTCTCTCTCTCTCTCATTCTATCCCCACCTCATAAGTCTAGCTTCAATATCCTTTGGGTTTTATTGGCATGGCATTCATTCTAGTAAAGCCCTTTATCCTCCTCTGGCTCTCTATTTCATTCACTCTATCTCTCTCCGTCTCCCCCTCTCTCCGTCTCCCCCTCCCCCCCCTCTCTCCGTCTCCCCCTCCCTCCCTCTCTCCGTCTCCCCCTCCCTCCCTCTCTCCGTCTCCCCCTCCCTCCCTCTCTCCGTCTCCCCCCCATCTCTCCGTCTCCCCCTCCCTCGCTCCGTCTCGCCCTCGCTCTCTCCGTCTCTCCCTCCCTCGCTCCGTCTCTCCCTCTCTCTGGCTCCATCTCTCCCTCTCTCTGGCTCCGTCTCTCCCTCTCTCTGGCTCCGTCTCGCCCTCTCTCTGGCTCCGTCTCTCTCTGGCTCCGTCTCTCTCTGGCTCCGTCTCTCTCTGGCTCCGTTTCTCTCTGGCTCCGTCTCTCCCTCTCTCTGGCTCCGTCTCTCCCTCTCTCTGGCTCCGTCTCTCCCTCTCTCTGGCTCTGTCTCTCCCTCTCTCTGGCTCCGTCTCTCCCTCCCTCTGGCTCCGTCTCTCCCTCCCTCTGGCTCCGTCTCGCCCTCTCTCTGGCTCCGTCTCGCCCTCTCTCTGGCTCCGTCTCTCCCTCCCTCGCTCCGTCTCTCTCTGGCTCCGTCTCTCCCTCTCTCTGGCTCCGTCTCTCCCTCCCTCTGGCTCCGTCTCTCCCTCCCTCGCTCCGTCTCGCCCTCTCTCTGGCTCCGTCTCGCCCTCTCTCTGGCTCCGTCTCGCCCTCTCTCTGGCTCCGTCTCTCCCTCCCTCGCTCCGTCTCTCCCTCCCTCGCTCCGTCTCTCCCTCTCTCTGGCTCCGTCTCTCCCTCTCTCTGGCTCCGTCTCTCCCTCCCTCGCTCCGTCTCTCCCTCTCTCTGGCTCCGTCTCGCCCTCCCTCGCTCCGTCTCGCCCTCTCTCTGGCTCCGTCTCGCCCTCTCTCTGGCTCCGTCTCTCCCTCTCTCTGGCTCCGTCTCGCCCTCTCTCTGGCTCCGTCTCGCCCTCTCTCTGGCTCCGTCTCACCCTCTCTCTGGCTTCATCTCTCCCTCTCTCTGGCTCCGTCTCTCCCTCTCTCTGGCTCCGTCTCTCCCTCTCTCTGGCTCCGTCTCTCCCTGCCTCTGGCTCCGTCTCTCCCTCTCTCTGGCTCCGTCTCGCTCTGGCTCCGTCTCTCCCTCTCTCTGGCTCCGTCTCTCCCTCTCTCTGGCTCCGTCTCTCCCTCCCTCGCTCCGTCTCTCCCTCTCTCTGGCTCCGTCTCTCCCTCCCTCGCTCCGTCTCTCCCTCTCTCTGGCTCCGTCTCTCCCTCGCTCCGTCTCTCCCTCTCTCTGGCTCCGTCTCTCCCTCTCTCTGGCTCCGTCTCGCCCTCTCTCTGGCTCCGTCTCGCCCTCTCTCTGGCTCCGTCTCTCCCTCTCTCTGGCTCCGTCTCTCCCTCTCTCTGGCTCCGTCTCGCCCTCTCTCTGGCTCCGTCTCGCCCTCTCTCTGGCTCCGTCTCGCCCTCTCTCTGGCTCCGTCTCTCCCTCTCTCTGGCTCCGTCTCTCCCTCCCTCGCTCCGTCTCTCTCTGGCTCCGTCTCTCCCTCTCTCTGGCTCCGTCTCTCCCTCTCTCTGGCTCCGTCTCTCCCTCTCTCTGGCTCCGTCTCTCCCTCCCTCGCTCTGTCTCTCCCTCTCTCTGGCTCCGTCTCTCCCTCGCTCCGTCTCTCCCTCTCTCTGGCTCCGTCTCTCCCTCTCTCTGGCTCCGTCTCGCCCTCTCTCTGGCTCCGTCTCGCCCTCTCTCTGGCTCCGTCTCGCCCTCTCTCTGGCACCGTCTCGCCCTCTCTCTGGCTCCGTCTCGCCCTCTCTCTGGCTCCGTCTCGCCCTCTCTCTGGCTCCGTCTCTCCCTCTCTCTGGCGCCGTCTCTCCCTCCCTCGCTCCGTCTCTCTCTGGCTCCGTCTCTCCCTCCCTCGCTCCGTCTCTCCCTCTCTCTGGCTCTGTCTCTCCCTCTCTCTGGCTCCGTCTCTCCCTCTCTCTGGCTCCGTCTCTCCCTCTCTCTGGCTCCGTCTCTCCCTCTCTCTGGCTCCGTCTCTCCCTCCCTCGCTCCGTCTCTCCCTCTCTCTGGCTCCGTCTCGCCCTCTCTCTGGCTCCGTCTCGCCCTCTCTCTGGCTCCGTCTCGCCCTCTCTCTGGCTCCGTCTCGCCCTCTCTCTGGCTCCGTCTCTCCCTCTCTCTGGCTCCGTCTCTCCCTCCCTCGCTCCGTCTCTCCCTCCCTCGCTTCATCTCTCCCTCTCTCTGGCTCCGTCTCTCCCTCCCTCGCTTCGTCTCTCCCTCTCTCTGGCTCCGTCTCTCCCTCTCTCTGGCTTCGTCTCTCCCTCTCTCTGGCTCCGTCTCTCCCTCTCTCTGGCTCTGTCTCTCCCTCTCTCTGGCTCCGTCTCTCCCTCTCTCTGGCTCCGTCTCTCCCTCTCTCTGGCTCCGTCTCTCCCTCTCTCTGGCTCCGTCTCTCCCTCCCTCGCTCCGTCTCTCCCTCTCTGGCTCCGTCTCTCCCTCTCTGGCTCCGTCTCTCCCTCTCTCCGGCTCCCCCTCCCTCTCTCCGGCTCCCCCTCACTCCCTCGCTCCGGCTCCCCCTCCCTCCCTCGCTCCGTCTCTCCCTCTCTCCGGCTCCCCCTCCCTCTCTCCGGCTCCCCCTCCCTCTCTCCGTCTCTCTCTCGCTTCCCTTTTTAATGTGAATGCAGGACTTTAAACTCTGCTGTCTGTTCCCAAGACATTATGTTCTGCGTTTCATCTAACACCCTCTCAGTCCTCTCCCGCTGACCACTCCTCTCCTCCACACCTCTCCCCCTCCATCCACCTGTCTCTCCCTCTATATCTACCTCTCCCACTCGCTTAGTTAGAGCTCAGGTTGCTTGGGACTCCATTAGAAATAAAGGGAGTCTGTGTTAAGGGGAAGAAAAGATGGAGGGAAAGAAAGAGTTGACAGTAACAGGAGTCCAGCGAAGTGTCTGCTTTCTTTATTACCCAGGTCCCTCTGTTCTTCTCCTTTTCTCTCTCCTTCCCTTTATCCATCGCCCCAGAGGAAACCGCTTTAGAACTGTGTGGAAATCAATCACTCTCTCCGTCCCCTGCACTCTTCTTTCATCTGCATCTCTCTTTTTGTAACGCTTCTACCCTCTCTTTTAAATCAAATCAGACCATATTTATTTAGGAGACTTTTGGAGGCAAAGCAACAAAGTGCTCCCTCTACCCACCATGGATGGTGGTGTGTGATGTGCATGCTGATGTGAATCGGTGCTCTGGTTGTAGGGGTCCTTTAATCCCAACCCCAGTCTGTCTCCCAGAACTGGTAATCTAATCCTCCGTTCAATTTCAATTTAAATGTAACCCCTATCTAACCTCCAGTGCTGGCTAGAGGCCTCAGGCAAGACACGCGTGTTTGGCTGGCTGCGACAGGGTTGGCACTAGGTGTGTGTGTGTGTGTGTGTGTGTGTGTGTGTGTGTGTTGGTGCAGGAAAAAGATAGCTGAAAACAACAACCATATTTAGTGGTTCACGGGCGAAAGGGAGAAAGATGAGGTATTAATGCTATGAATATTTGAAGAGAGTTGATGAAATGGACTGACAGTAGAGAAGAAGGCTTGTTTGTTAGTCAGCAGGCACCCCAGAGCTGTACTGTACTAGGATTCTAGAAGATCTCTGCTGTTTCCATGTTATCACAGATACACGTATTCTTCCAGAATAATCCAAACGCTTTGTGTTTGCGTTATTTGATCTCTGTATTTTAGCTTTTCGCTCGCTTTCCCTTTGTAGCAGTCCATCATGGTCTCTCTTTATTTCAATCTCTCTCTCCCCTCCCCGTATTCACCCCCCCCCCCCCCCCCCCCCCATCTCTTTGTCTCCTATCCCAAGAGATGTATCTAAAGGGTCCTGTTGGGATTCTGCTCTTTCATTAAAGTAATTATGCTATACACCAATCCCTTTCTCTCTCTCTGTCCCCCTCCCGCCCTCCATTTCTCTCAGTCCCTGCCGTATATCACCTTCTTTCCTCAAACATGTATTATGTCTACTTATCCATCCACCTTTCTCCCCGTCTCTCTCCATCTCCTCCTCCTCCTTTCTCTCCATTTTCTCTCTCTCCCTGTCATTGTATTTAATTCCTTCTTTCTTACTCTCTCTCATATTCATAATTACAGTCCCCATCTCTCTCTCTATCCCCTTCTCTCTGTCTCTCTCTCTCTTTCTATCTCTCTCTATCCCCCCCTCTCTCTTCAAGGAGCGACCCAATGGTATATTATCATATGTCCCAGTTCTGAATGGGGCCCTTGGGGGGACAGAGGCGTAATAAATTCAGGGGTCTCATTAATATTTAACACACTGCCTTGTTTCTGTTTGCTTAATGATAGCACTAATTCAAAGACCATTGATTAAAATTTCATTTTATTTGTTAGATCTTTTCCCTGTTTTTATTTATTTGTTCTAGCCTCGGAATGTTTGCGCGTGTGTGTGTAGGCAAGCGGGAGATCAGTTGTTGACAAGTATAGACATGCTTCCTGCTCCTTCATGTTCCGATGAGGGTGTGTGTTACACATGCAGGAGGGTTATGTGTGGCAGTATGGCCCCATTTTGATGTTGTTTTCAATGTTCTGTTTCTGGTCTTTTCTCTAGAGGCTTAGAATCATAGCTGATCACAGATTTATCAGTAAGAGAGGGGAGGGAGGGCGAGGGAGAGAGGAGCGAGAGAGAGCAAGAGGGAGAGAAAAAAACACATCAGACAAACCTTGGTGTTCTTTTTATTCTGTTTAACTCCCAGGGTTTTGGTTGACCCTCCTTTCCTCTCTCTCTCTCCCTCCCTATCCCCCTATCCCTTTCACTCTCCCTCTTCCTCTCTCTCCCTCCCTCTCCCTCTCCCCCTATCCCTTTCACTCTCCCTCTTCCTCTCTCTCCCTCCCTCCCTCTCCCCCTATCCCTTTCACTCTCCCTCTTCTTCTCTCTCCCTCCCTCTCCCTCCCCCTATCCCTTTCACTCTCCCTCTTCCTCTCTCTCCCTCCCTCTCCCTCTCCCCCTATCCCTTTCACTCTCCCTCTTCCTCTCTCTCCCTCCCTCCCTCTCCCCCTATCCCTTTCACTCTCCCTCTTCCTCTCTCTCCCTCCCTCTCCCCCTATCCCTTTCACTCTCCCTCTCTCTCCCTCCCTCTCCTCCTATCCCTTTCACTCTCCCTCTTCCTCTCTCTCCCTCCATCTCCTCATATCCCTTTCACTCTCCCTCTTCCTCTCTCTCCCTCCCTCTCCCTCTTCCTCTCTCTCCCTCCCTCTCCCCCATCCCTTTCACTCTCCCTCCCTCTCCTCCTATCCCTTTCACTCTCCCTCTTCCTCTCTCTCCCTCCCTCCCTCTCCCCCTATCCCCTTCACTCTCCCTCTTCCTCTCTCTCTCATCCACTATCCTGTAAAGAAGCTTGTTATTTTGTCAGATGTCTATTTTGGTGTGTCTTTGTTTCTCTGGTCCATACCAATCCACAGCACCGCAGCCTGCCAAGACTGTGCAGGACATGAATCTGAAGCACCTAGTGTGTGTGTGTGTGTGTGTGTGTGTGTTAAAAGAACAGTGACAGTTGATCAGTATACATTCACATCTCTGCATGTCTTCTTCCTTTAAGTCCTCTTTTCTTCAGTCTCCACTGATTGATCTCTTTCTCTCTCTCTCTGATCCCCTTCCTTTGTATCATTTACAATTCCCCCACTCCTCTCGTTTCCTCCTCTCCCTCCTCAGATGTTTTGGAGAAATCTCTCTTTCATTTATTCTCTCTTCTAGTCTCCTGTCATGGGAAGGGATAGAGAGATGGGGGAAAGAAGGCCAGTGGGGAGGGGAGAAAGTACATTTCGTTATATCCTCTTTTTTAGACTGCTTGTTGCTGGAAGGGCAAATTTGTCGCGTTTCAGATATGAAGAGAGAGAGAGTGAGAGGTAGAGAGACAGAGAGAGATTTGGCTCCGTGCTGTAATGAAAGAAGAGGGATGAGAGGAACGATAGAGGAGGGAGGATGGCGCCAGGGTGTCATACACACTTCTCTGTAAACAAAGTGACAGTCATTTACCAACTAACAATCCATACTTCCCTTTTGTACTCATCCCTGACTACCTCGTTCCTGTCTTTCACCTCTCTCGCTCTCTGTGTCTCTCGCTCACTTGCTCTCTGTCTCTCGCTCTCGCTCGCTCTCACACGCTCTCTCGCTCTCTCTCTTTCTCACACTCTCTCGCTCTCACTCTCTCCCTCTTGCTCTCGCTCTCTCTCTCTGTCTCTCTTTCTCTCGCTCTCTCTCTCTCTGTCTCTCTTTCTCTCGCTCTCTCTCTGTGTCTCTCTCTCTCGCTCGCTCTCTGTCTCTCTCTCTCGCTCTCTCTCGCTCTCTTGCTCTCTCGTGCTCTCTCGCTCTCTCGCGCTCTCTCCTCTGTGTCTGCCTCTCTCTCTCTCGCTCTCTTGCTCTCTCGTGCTCTCTCGCTCTCTCGCGCTCTCTCCTCTGTGTCTGCCTCTCTCTCTCTCGCTCTCTCTCTCGCTCTCTCTCGCTCTCTCTCGCTCTCTCGCGCTCTCTCGCTCTCTCGCGCTCTCTCTCCCTGTCATTCTTTCTCTCCCTGTCATTCTCTCTCTCTCTGTCACTCTCTCTCTCCTTGTCTCTCTCCCTCTCTCTCTCTCCCTCTCTCTCTCTCTCTCTCTGTCACTCTCTCTCTCCTTCTCTCTCTCCTTCTCTCTCTCCCTCTCTCTCTCCTTCTCTCTCTCCCTCTCTCTCTCTCTTTCTCACGCTCTCTTGCTCTCTCACTCTCTCCCTCTTGCTCTCGCTCTCTCTCTCTCTGTCTCTCTTTCTCTCTCTCTCGCGCTCTCTCCTCCGTGTCTCCCTCTCTCTCTCCCTCTCTCTCTCTCTCTCCCTGTCTCTCTCTCCCTGTCTCTCTCTTCCTGTCTCTCTCTCCCTGTCATTCTTTCTCTCCCTGTCATTATCTCTTTCTCCCCCTGTCTCTCTCTCTGTCATTCTCTCTCTCTCTGTCACTCTCTCTCTCCCTCTCTCTCTCTCTCTCCCTCTCTCTCTCTCTCTCTGACATTCTCTCTCTCTCTCTCTCTCTCTCTCGCTCTCTCTCTCTCTCTCGCGCTCTCTCGCTCTCTCGCTCTCTCTCTCTCTCTCTGTCACTCTCTCCCCGTCCCTCTCTCCCTCTCTCTCTCTCTCTCCCTCTCTGTCTCTTTCTCCCCCTGTCTCTCTCTCTGTCACTCTCTCTCTCCCTGTCTCTCTTTCCCTCTGAGAAAGTGCTTCATCAGCCAGCTACAGTGATTTAACTCTCTCCATCATTGCACTCCTCTCCTATTTACCTCCATCTCCTCCTCTTGTTCCCCTCCTTTTGCATTTCCTTCCTTATCAAATATAGATGGGTTTTCTTGTACCTCCATCTCTTCCTCTCTCCTATCCTATTCTTTCAAAGTTGATTTTCCTCTCACTGCCTTTCTTCTTTAAAAAAATGTGTATGTGTGAGAGAAAGTGTTTGTGTGGTGTGTGTGTATGTTTGTGTGGTGTGTGTATGTTTGTTTGGTGTGTGTGTGTGTGTGTGTGTGTGTGTGTGTGTATGTTTGTGTGTGTGTGTGTGTGTTTGTGTGGTGTGTGTGGTGCGTGCATGTTTGTGTGTGCAATATATTTCACAAAGGATTTCTACTGTATTCTCCTTGGCATTGATGTGTTGGGATCTGTATTGTTTATGATATTACCAGTTTCAATAATACATTGTGTGTCTGATATATTATATCAGTTCACTGTGATACATAATAGATTAATATGGCCCTATCCCAGTGTCTATACCATGGAGTTTGATGGATGTTGTGCTGGAGGCTTGGATGCTGTTGAGCAGAGGGAGGGGATACTGGAGGCTTGGATGCTGTTGAGCAGAGGGAGGGGATACTGGAGATTGGTGTTGCTTTGCATGGTGTAAGAAAACGTTACTGAAAGGTTTGATGAAGTCAGTTCCGGAAATGTTTTGCACTGTGCGACTGTGCTGTACTGCCATTTGTGAGGGTGTGTTTGAGTGTGTATTTGTGTAACAGGCCAGAGTGCTGTAACAGGCCAGAGTGACACTCTCTCTTGGGTTGCTGCTGAACAGTCTTTTCAACTTTGTTTTTACTGAAGACTATTCCTGACTACAAAAAAAATATGTGTTCAGCTCCCAAAGAAAGGCTGAAATGTCAATGGAAAATAGAACGGTGTGCGTGTGTGTGTGCACGTGCGTGCGTGGGTGGGTGGGTGGGTGGGTGTGTGTGTGTAGTTGCTGCTGCCCTGTGTAAATCTCTGGATCAGATTGTTTGTTTAAATGAGCTGAGTTGAGAAACCTCTGCTAAAGCAGCTAGGGGCCTAACTCAGCATTAGTCAGTCTCAGCTACATGTGTTCCACTCGGAGGGAGGGAGGGAGGGAGGGAGGGAGGGAGGGGAAGGGGAGGGAGGGTGGGAGGGGAAGGGGAGGGAGGGAGGGAGGGAGGGAGGGAGGGAGGGAGGGAGGGAGGGAGGGGAAGGGGAAAGTTAAGATAGGAGCTGGGAAGGTATACAGACAAAGAGGAACAGGAGGATGGAGGGAGAGAGACAAAAGGAGGAGGAGTTTTAGAGATTGATAGACAGGAAAACCATTTTGAAAAGTAAAGGAGAAATAGAGGACAGTGTAGGGGTCAAGGGGCAGTATCATCCCTCCTGTTAAGGGATTGTCTCTCCCTTCTCTCCTTCCCCTTCTACGGTCAGGACAGCGTCAGCCGGGCATCTTGTACTGTAGGCACAAGGCTTCAAGCTGGTGTAATTGGGAAGCCTCGTGAAGCGGTGATGAAGATGTCTGGATCAGAATGAAAGAGTTTTCATCTCTTTTAACTGAGCCCCAAAGCCTCTGAGTCGGCCATCATGCCTCTCTCCATGCTGACAGTAAGTAGCCATAGAGATAACAGAGCAGAGGTCTTCTCTTCCTGCTGGTTATAATGATACAGCATGGTTTATTCATGTTGTAGACACCACTTCTGGTCACATCTGGCCTGACCTGGCTCACCTCTACATACACACACACACACTGCAATGTGGACTGAGCCCTGTGGTGTGGACAGAGAGAAACAGAATCCCCAAGCAGCTTGGCTCTGTGGCTAATAGTGGTGAAGCTCTGAGATGGTTTTTAGGGTCCTGGTCTAGAATCAGTGGTTAGAGGACCATTCTCTCTCCCTGTAGGATGTCTTCAGTGTCAGGTTGGCTTTGTCTGGGTTCGAAGGTGTGTGTGTGTGTGGGTGATGTTCCACTGTGTGACAGGTGAGAGGTCAGGTGATTATACACTCTGACAGCAGGTGAACTCTGTGAGAGAGCGCTGTTGGCCAACACTTCTTAATGAGACCTGGCACCTGCCCTGCACCAAGGGCCAAAAGGGCTAGCAGAGAGGGAGGAGGAGAGGGAGAGGGTGGACAATGGAGATGGAGGGAAGGGAACAGGGGTAGAGGAAGAGTGGGATAAAGAACAGAAGAGAGAAAGATGGAGGAAGAAGGTGAGATGAAGCGAGGGGGTGAGGGGAAGATGAGAAGGAGTCACCTTGCCCCAATCTTTGAATGTGTTTCCCTTCTGTTCCCCTGAGACTGAACAGTGTTATTATACAGTATAATTCACCCCTGGGGAACTACATCAGCACCATGATTAGTGAGTCAAGTACTATTTATGTAGCTTTAACCTTCACCAAGCCAGGTAGACTTGAATACTGTACCAGGGTTTGCGCTAGCTCAGTCCCAGATCTCTATGTGCCAGGTCCAGGCTTTTATGTCCAGGATATAGGACATTTTTACACCTTTGCCCTATTCTCTGTCAGTGTGTCGTCATTCCCAGAGAGGGTTGGTGTATAGTAAACCAGAATGATTCATACTCAGAGCTATAAACAGAGAGAGTTGGTGTATAGTGAACCAGAATGATTCATACTCAGAGCTATAAACAGAGAGAGTTGATGTATAGTGAACCAGAATGATTCATACTCAGAGCTATAAACAGAGAGAGTTGGTGTATAGTGAACCAGAATGATTCATACTCAGAGCTATAAACAGAGAGTTGATGTATAGTGAACCAGAATGATTCATACTCAGAGCTATAAACAGAGAGAGTTGGTGTATAGTGAACCAGAATGATTCATACTAAATGACTCTTCCGTCAGGAACAGAGCTAAACACATTAGTGCTGCTACTCTAAGTGTTTTCTTTCCTGCATCATGCTCTTTATATAGCGCACTAACATAGTGTTTATTAGGCCCTACTCCCTCCTCTCCTCCTCCCTCCCCCCTCTTTTCCACCTCCCTCCTCTCCTCCTCTCCCCCACTAATAACAGCTTTCCTGTTTTCTCCCGCCTCTCCACCTCCAACCCTTCATTACTCCTTCATGCCTCAGCTCATCTCCCTCTGCCTTGTTTCTCTCCATCTCTCTCTATCTCTTCATCTCTCTAACTCTGCCTGCTTCATCTCTACTTCTTTCCTTTGCTATATCCTTCCATCTCCCCACCTCCCACCACCATGGGCTCTCCTCTCCATCTCTCTATCGATCCATCTCTTCACCTCCGTTTCTCCATCTACCCATCCCTACACCACAGTCTCTTCCTCTGTCTGCTGATTACGATCTTGAATGAATCAATCCAGATGCTACTCACATAATCTCTCTCTCAATTCAAAGGCCTTTATTGGCATGGGAAACATATGTTTACATTGCCAAAGCAAGTTAAATAGACAATAAACAAAAGGGAAATAAACAAGGTAAATAAAACATGAACAGTAAACATTACACTCAAAACAGTTTTAAATGTTTTAAATGTTGTAACAATGTGCAAATAGGTCACAAAACAGGTCCTAGATCTTGCTGCTGTGATGGCACACTGTCACGACTTCCGCCGAAGTCGGCTACTCTCCTTGTTCGGGCGGCGTTCGACGTAACCGACTTTCTAGCCATCGTCACTCCATTTTTCGTCACTCCACCTCATAGATACTATGGGAGTTAATTAAGATTGGATTTGTTTTCAAATTCTTTATTGGTCTGTGTAATCTAGGAGAAATATGTGTCTCTGATTTGGACATACAGTTGGCAGGAGGTTAGTGCAGCTCACTTTCCACCTCATTTTGTGGGCAGTTGGCACATAGCCTGTCTTCTCTTGAGAGCAAGGTCTGTCAACTGCTCACCCAGAAGCAGCGCTCCTAGTGGCCGGGGACTTTAATGTAGGCAAACTTAAATCAGTTTTACCAAATTTCTACCTGCATGTCACATGTGCAACCAGGGGGAAAAAATCCTAGACCACCTTTACTCCACACACAGAGTTGCATACTAAGCTCTCTCCCGCCCTCCATTTGGCAATTCTGGCCATAATTCTATCTTCCTGATTCCTGCTTACATGCAAAAACTAAAGCAGAAAGTACCAGTGACTCGCTCAATACGGAAGTGGTCAGATGACGCGGATGCTACACTACAGGACTGTTTTGCTAGCACAGACTGGAATATGTTCCGGGATTCATCCAATGGCATTGAGGAATACACCACGTCAGTCACCGGCTTCATCAATAAGTGCATCGATGACGTTGTCCCCACAGTGACTGTACGTACATATTCCAACCAGAAGCCATGGATTACAGGCAACATCCGAATCGAGCTAAAAGCTAGAGCTGACACTTTCAGGGAGTGGGAGACTAATCTGGACGCTTATAAGAAATCCCGCTAAGCCCTTAGACGAACCATCAAACAAGCAAAGCGTCAATACAGGATAAATATTGAATCCTACCACACCCGGCTCTGACACTCGTCGGATATGGTAGGGCTTGAAAACTATTACGGGCTACAAAGGGAAACCCAGACATGAGCTGCCCAGTGACGGGAGCCTACTAGACGAGCTAAATGCCTTTTATGCTCGCTTCGAGGCAAGCAACACCGAAGCATGCATGAGAGAACCAGCTGTTCTGGATGACTGTGATAACGCCGATGTGAACAAAACCTTTAAACAGGTCAACATTCACAAAGCCGCTGGGCCAGATGGATTACCAGGACATGTACTCAAAGCATGCATGGACCAACTGTCAAGTGTCTTCACTGACATTTTCAACCTCTCCCTTACCGAGTCTGTAATACCTACATGTTTCAAGTAGAGTATTATTTTGGGGCGCCGATTTGCTGATTTAAATTTATTTATTTTTTAATGTATTTTATTATTATTATTTTTATATATTTTTTTATTTTTATACCTTTTATTTAACTAGGCAATTCAGTTAAGAACACATTCTTATTTTCAATGACGGCCTAGGAACGGTGGGTTAACTGCCTCGTTCAGGGGCAGAACGACAGTTAACTAGTCCAACGCAATAACGACCTGCCTCTCTCTCGTTGCACTCCACAAGGAGACTGACTGCCTGTTACGCGACTGCAGTAAGCCAAGGTAAATTGCTAGCTAGCATTAAACTTATCTAATAAAAAACAATCAATCATAATCAGTAGTTAACTACACATGGTTGATGATATTACTAGATATTATCTAGCTTGTCCTCCATTGCATATAATCTGACTGAGCATACAAGTATCTAAGTATCTGACTGAGCGGTGGTAGGCAGAAGCAGGCGCGTAAACATTCATTCAAACAGCACTTTAGTGCGTTTTGCCAGCAGCTCTTCGTTGTGCGTCAAGCATTGCGCTGTTTATGACTTCAAGCCTATCAACTCCCAAGATGATGCTGGTGTAACTGAAGTGAAATGGCTAGCTAGTTAGCGCGCGCTAATAGCGTTTCAAACTTCACTCGCTCTGAGCCTTGGGGTGGTTGTTTCCCTTGCTCTGCATGGGTAACGCTGCTTTGATGTGGTGGCTGTGGTCGTTGTGTTGCTGGTTCGAGCCCAGGGAGGAGCGAGGAGAGGGACGGAAGCTATACTGTTACACTGGCAATACTAAAGTGCCTATAAGAACATCTAATAGTCAAAGGTTAATGGAATACAAATGGTGTAGAGGGAAATAGTCCTATAATTCCTATAATAACTACAACCTAAAACTTCTTACCTGGGAATATTGAAGACTCATGTTAAAAGGAAACACCAGCTTTCATATGTTTTTATGTTCTGAGCAAGGAACTGAAACGTTAGCTTTCTTACATAGCACATATTGCTCTTTTACTTTCTTCTCCAACACTTTGTTTTTGCATTATTTAAACCAAATTGAACATGTTTCATTATTTATTTGAGGCTAAATTGATTTTATTGATGTTTTATATTAACTTCTTGCGTCGAGCAATCCCGTATCCGGGAGCGTAATCATAGCCTCAAGCTCATTAGCATAACGCAACGTTAACTATTCATGAAAATCGCAAATGAAATGAAATAAATATAATGGCTCACAAGCTTAGCCTTTTGTTAACAAGACTGTCATCTCAGATTTTCAAAATATGCTTTTCAACCATAGCTACACAAGCATTTGTGTAAGAGTATTGATAGCTAGCATAGCATTAAGCCTAGCATTCAGCAGGCAACATTTTCACAAAAACAAGAAAAGCATTCAAATAAAATAATTTACCTTTGAAGAACTTCGGATGTTTTCAATGAGGTTACTCTCAGTTAGATAGCAAATGTTCAGTTTTTCCAAAAATATTATTTGTGTAGGAGAAATCGCTCAGTTTTGTTCATCACGTTTGGCTAAGAAAAACCCCCAAAAATTCAGTCATTACAACGCCGAACTTTTTTCCAAATTAACTCCATAATATCGACAGAAACATGGCAAACGTTGTTTAGAATCAATCCTCAAGGTCTTTTTAACATATCTATTCGATGATAAATCATTCGTGGCAGTTTGGTTTCTCCTCTGAACCAAATGGAAAAATGCACGCAGCTGGAGATTACGCAATAATTTTGACGGAGGACACCAAGCGGGCACCTGGTAAATGTAGTCTCTTATGGTCAATCTTCCAATGATATGCCTACAAATACGTCACAATGCTGCAGACACCTTGGGGAAACGACAGAAAGTGTAGGCTCATTCCTGGCGCATTCACAGCCATATAAGGAGACATTGGAACACAGCGCATTCAAAATCTGGGGCACTTCCTGTATGAAATTTAATCTTGGTTTCGCCTGTAGCATTAGTTCTGTGGCACTCACAGACAATATCTTTGCAGTTTTGGAAACATCAGTGTTTTCTTTCCAAAGCTGTCAATTATATGCATAGTCGAGCATCTTTTTCTGACAAAATATCTTGTTTAAAATGGGAACGTTTTTTTTATCCAAAAATTAAAAGAGCGGCCCCTATATCGAAGAAGTTACAATAAGTGTTAATTCAGTATTGTTGTAATTGTCATTATTACAAATAAAAAATATAAAACAATTGGCCGATTAATCGGTATCGGCTTTTTGGTCCTCCAATAATCAAATCAAATGTATTCATATAGCCCTTCGTACATCAGCTGATACCTCACAGTGCTGTACAGAAACCCAGCCTAAAACCCCAAACAGCAAGCAATGCAGGTGTTGAAGCACGTTGGCTAGGAAAAACTCCCTAGAAAGGCCAAAACCTAGGAAGAAACCTATAGAGGAACCAGGCTATAAGGGGTGGCCATTCCTCTTCTGGCTGTGCCGGGTGGAGATTATAACAGAACATGGCCAAGAGGTAGTCCTGAGGCATGGTCCTAGGGCTCAGGTCCTCCAAGAGAGAGAAAGAAAGAGAGAATTAGAGAGAGCATACTTAAATTCACACAGGACACCGGATAAGACAGGAGAAGTACTCCAGATATAACAAACTGACCCTAACCCCCCGACACATAAACTACTGCAGCATAAATACTGGAGGCTGAGACAGGAGGGGTCAGGACACACTGTGGCCCCATCCGATGATACCCCCGGACAGGTCCAAACAGGAATGATATAACCCCACCCACTTTGCCAAATCACAGCCCCCACACCACTAGAGGGATATCTTCAACCACCAACTTACCATCCTGAGACAAGGCCGAGTATAGCCCACAACGATCTCCGCCACGGCACAACCCAGGGGGGGGCGCCAACCCAGACAGGAAGATCACATCAGTGACTCAAGTGACGCACCCCTCCTAGGGACGGCATGAAAGAGCACCAGTAAGCCAGTGACTCAGCCCCTGTAATAGGGTTAGAGGCAGAGAATCCCAGTGGAGAGAGGGGAACCGGCCAGGCAGAGACAGCAAGGGCGGTTCGTTGCTCCAGAGCCTTTCCGTTCACCTTCACACTCCTGGTCCAGACTGCACTCAATCATATGACCCACTGAAGCGATGAGTCTTCAGTAAAGACTTAAAGGTTGAGACCGAGTTTGCGTCTCTCACATGGGTATGCAGGCCATTCCATAAAAATTGACCTCTATAGGAGAAAGCCCTGCCTCCAGCTGTTTGCTTAGAAATTCTAGGGACAATTAGGAGACCTGCGTCTTGTGACCGTAGTGTACCTGTAGGTATGTACGGCAGGACCAAATCAGAGAGATAGGTAGGAGCAAGTCCATGTAATGCTTTGTAGGTTAGCAGTAAAACCTTGACATCTGCCCTTGCCTTGACAGGAAGCCAGTGTAGGGAGGCTAGCACTGGAGTAATATGATCACATTGTTTGGTTCTAGTCAGGATTCTAGCAGCCGTATTTAGCACTAACTGAAGTTTTTTTAGTGCTTTATCCGGGTAGGCGGAAACTAGAGCATTGCAGTAGTCTAACCTAGAAGTAACAAAAGCATGGATGAATTTTTCTGCATCATTTTTGGACAGAAAGTTTCTGATTTTTGCAATGTTACGTAGATGTAAAAAAGCTGTCCTTGAAACAGCCTTGATATGTTCGTCAAAAGAGAGATCAGGGTCCAGAGTATCGGTCCAGAGTATCGGTAATCGGTATCGGCGTTGAAAAATCATAATCGCTCGACCTCTAGTTTCAAGCAGACCACCATAGTCTCTGTGCCCAAGGAAGTGAAGGTAACCTGCCTAAATGATTACAGCCCCGTGGCACTCACGTCGGTAGCCGCAAAGTGCTTTGAGAAGCTGGTCATGGCTCACATCAACAGCATCCTCCCGGACACCCTAGACCCACTACAATTTGCATACCACCCCAACAGATCCACAGATGACGCAATCTCAATCTCACTCCACGCTGCCCTTTTTCACCTGGACAAAAGGGACACCTATGTGAGAATGCTGTTCATTGACTACAGCTCAGTGTTCAACACCATAGTGCCCACAAAGCTCATTACTAAGCTAAAGACTCTGGGACTAAACACCTCTCTCTGCAACTGGAACCTGGACTTCCTGATGGGCCGCCCCCAGGTGGCTAAAATAGGCAACATCGCATCTGCCACACTGATCCTCAACACTGGGGCCTCTCAGGGGTGTGTACTTAGTCCCTTCCTGTATTCCCTGTTCACCCACGACTGCGTGGCCAAACACGACTCCAACACCATCATTAAGTTTGCTGATGACACAACAGTGGTAGGCCTGATCACCGACAACGATGAGACGGCCTATAGGGAGGTGGTCAGAGAACTGGCAGTGTGGTGCCAGGACAACAACCTCTCCCTCATTGTAAGCAAGACAAAGGAGCTAATCGTGGACTACAGGAAATGGCAGGCCGAACAGGTCCCCATTAACATCAGCAGGGCTGTAGTGGAGCAGATCGAGAGTTTCAAGTTCCTTGGTTTCCACATCACCAACGAACTATCATGGTCCAAACATACAAAGACTGTCGTGAAGAGGGCACGAGTGTAGTGACCCCCCACCCCACCCTTTTGTATACTGTTGCTACTCTCTGTTTGTTTGTTACCTATGCATAGTCACTTCGCCCCCACCTACATGTACAGATTACCTAAACTAGCCTGTACCCCTGCACACTGACTCGGTACCGGAGCCTCGTTATTCTTATTGTGTTATTTTTTATTATTACTTTTTATTTTAGTCTACTTGGTAAATACTTTCTTTTTCTTGAACTGCACAAGTTCGATTTGCCGATGGCGGCCTCTCTCACTAAGTCTGTACATAGGAAAAGCTTTCCATCATTTTGGGTCAGGCATTCTACTACGGTGCACTCTCTGTTTTAATTTATTTTATTTAACGAGGCAAGTCAGTTAAGAACAAGTTCTTATTTACAATGACAGCCTAGGAACAGTGGGTTAACTGCCTTGTTCAGGGACAGAACGACAGATTTTCACCTTGTCAGCGCAGGGATTCGATCTGGCAGCCTTTCAGTTACTGGCCCAACAGGCTACCTGCCGCCCCTCCACTCTAACCACTAGGCTACGTGGCGCCCCTCCACTCTAACCACTAGGCTACCTGCCGCCCCTCCACTCTAACCACTAGGCTACCTGCCGCCCCTCCACTCTAACCACTAGGCTACCTGCTAGCATTCTATTTTTCTCTCTTTTTTTGATAATTCTTTCCAATGTGTCAAGTAATTCTCTTTTTTGTTTTCTCATGATCTGGTTGGGTCTATTTGTGTTCCTGTCCTGGGGCTCTGTTGATTCTGTTTGTGTTTGTGAGCAGAGTTCCCATATCAGCTGGCAGAGGGGACTCTTCTCCAGGTTCATCTCTCTGTAGGTGAGGGCTTTGTTATGGGTAATTTGAGAATCACTTATTTTTAGGTGATTGTAGAATTTAATTGCTCTTTTCTGGATTTTGATAATTAGTGTGAATCTTCCTAATTCTGCTCTGTATGCATTATTTGGTGTTTTACGATGTACACTGAGGATGTTTTTGCAGAATTTTGCATGCAAAGTCTCAATTTGGTGTTTGTCCCATTTTGTGAATTTTTGGTTGGTGAGCGGACCCCAGAACTTAAAAGGGCAATGGGTTCTATAACTGATTCAAGTCAAATTTATGTTCCTTTAGATGACGTAGAAGGCCCCTCTTGCCTTGTCTCTCAGATCGTTCACAGCTTTGTGGAAGTTACCTTTGGTGCTGATGTTTAGGCCGAGGTAGGAATTGTGTTTTGTGTACCCTAGGGCAACAGTGTCTGGGTGGAATTTGTTTTTATGATCCTGGCAAATTGACCTTTTTTGGAACACCATTATTTTTGTCTTACTGAGATTAACTGTCAGGGCCCAAGTCTGATAGAATCTGTGCAGAAGATCTAGGACATCTACTTTGTGCATGACACAAGTCATTTTTCCAACAATTGTTTACAGACAGATTATTTCACTTATAACTAATTGTATCACAATTCCAGTGAGTCAGAAGTTTACATACACTAAGTTGCCTGTGCCTTTAAACAGCTTGGAAAATTCCAGAAAATTATGTTATGACTTTAGATACTTCTGATAGGCTAATTGACATAATTTGAGTCTGAGGTGTACCTGTGGATGTATGTCAAGGCCTGCCTTCAAACTCAGTGGCTCTTTGCTTGACATCATGGGAAAATCAAAAGAAATCAACCATGTCCTCAGCAAAGCAATTGTAGACCTCCACAGGTCTGGTTCATCCTTGGGAGCAATTTCCAAATGCGTGAAGGTACCACGTTCATCTGTACAAACAATAGTACGCAAGTATAAACACCATGGGACCATGCAGCCGTCATACCGCAGAGGAAGGAGACTAGTTCTGTCTCCTAGAGATGAACGTACTTTGGTGCGAAAAGTGAAAATCAATCCCAGAACAACAGCAAAGAACCTTGTGAAGATGCTGGAGGAAATGGGTACAAAAGTATCTATATCCACAGTCAAACGACATAACCTGAAAGGCCGCTCAGCAAGGAAGAAGTCACTGCTCCAAAACCGCCTTAAAAAATCCAGACTACGGATTGCAACTGCACATGGGGACACACCAACACACACTAAGACACCGACACAGTATCCCTCACTGTCCTAACTGCGTCAATGCCTTTCCTTTAAGAAAACAACACAAAAAGAACCCAGCGATTCACAGACACACTGGAGCCCCCAGCCCACCCAGCCTCCCAGAGAGTAACTCTACATTGGCCTCATATTATATTTTCTGCACTGCATCTCTTTCTGCCTCTCCTTCTCTCTTTTTCTCTTTTCTCTCTTTCCCTCTCTGCCCATCTCTCTGTCCATGTCTCCCTGTTCCTGTGTGCACTCTCCAGTGGTGTCATTGACCAGAGTGCAGCAGGATTCCATTCATCTTTACTCTCAGGCCCACAGACCCTACTGTGTGTGCGTGTTTGCCATGTGCACATGTATAGTCAGCTGGTTTCTGAGAGAGACAATAATATAAAGACATCCAAACAAAGGGAGATGGAGTAAGAGAGAACAGAAGAGTCAAAAAAAGTAGATAAGGAGAGGGAGGGAGAGAGAAAGTATGAGATGGAGGGGTGCTGAGTGGGGTCATCCTCAGTTCTTTGTTATTGTCTGGAGAAGACAATCAAGGCTCACAGAGTATGTATCTAAGTGTGTCTCTAATGGGGAAAGTCCAGGCATGTGTGTGTGGGTTTGTTCTCACAACAAGGAATAGAAGACCTGATGATGGCAGAGGGTAGGAGCAGAGAGAGAGCGAGAGACGTCCTTGGTCCTAAATGGGGGTGGGCGGTGTCGGGGTGTCGTGTCTCTGGCGGTGGAAAGTGTGTCACACACACACGCACGCACACATACCGACACACACATACTGACACACACATACTGACACACACATACCGACACACACATACCGACACACACATACTGACACACACATACTGACAAACACACACACACACACACAGTCATTACTCATGCAGAGAGAAAAATGTGCATGCAGAGAGAAAAATGTGCATGCAGACTTACAGTACACACACAGACTAATGAGAAATGGAGCCTACAACACTAAACCCACACACAGGCTGTCTCTGCTGTACACTCCCTCACACACTAATGAGTGATTCAGAGACACACACAAACACCTGTATATTTACCACTGGGTTGCTAAGGCCGTGTGTGCATTGGATGAAATTGAAGCACTAGCGTATTTATGTGTGTGTGCGTGTTTGTGTGTTTGTATGTCCTGGCTGGCTGATTGCTTCATTGGGCCTCTCTCTGTAATGAAAAGAGGCTCAGTGTGGTACGATGTGCTCAGACATATTAAATGAATAGACCAGCTCAGCCCTTAGGTCCCCCAGTTTCTCTCTCACAGGACCAAGACAGCAAAACAAACCATCAAACTCTCACCAGCTAATACTCATTAGGCTGCTCTGGGTGTTGTGTGTGTGTGTGTGTGTGTGTGTGTGTGTGTGTGTGTGTGTGTGTGTGTGTGCGTGTGTGTGCGTGTGTGTGTGTGTGTGTGTGTGTGTGTCTTTATGTGTGTAGCACATGACTTCAAGGATGGGAAAGAATCAATGATTGTACGAGAGAGAAAAGAGGAGGTTCTGCCTTTTCTTCTTTAATTTGTGTCTGGCTATTAGCATTCTGAACACGGCACTGGTAGAACGACAGAGGAAAGAGGAGAGGGAGAATGGAAAGAATAGCAGAGAGGAGCGTAACAGGAGGGGAATAAAGACAGAGAAGAGGAGGAGAAGACTGTATAGAGAATAGGGGGAGAAAATGTGAAAAGAGAGAGGTGTATAGGTTGGAGAGAGAAAGACAGGGTGAGAAAAGACTAAGAGAAGTCAAGCTACACATTTAACCCTCGCAGTCTCTGTACAGGTCACTGCACACACACGCGGGCTGGCACACACACATATACTCACATATACACATACACTCACACACACTCTCACACTCACACATACACTCACACATACACACACACACACACACACACTCACACAGACACACACTCACATATGCACACACACTCACATTCACACATACACTCACACATACACTCTCACACATACACACACACACACCCTTTACTTACGCTGAAAGAGAGAGAACACAAGGTGACATTCACTTCAACAGACATTGAGAGAGCCTGCCACCTCTCTTAACAGACTAATACGATGACATAAAACCCCTGTCGAGCAACAAGCTTTCCAAATGACCTCTACCAGTGTTCACAGCCATGCTAGTGTGTGTGGATGGCACAGACAAGGGCATCAGTCTCTCAGGAGCAAATTGGTTTGTTCATTCATTCATATGTAAGGCGCCTGTCTTCCACAACAGTAGCTGTGCTCTGCTGGGCTGGGAGGGTACAGAGAGATGGCTAGCATTGTCTATTCAGTTTAGCCTGTTTAGAGCAAAGTGGTGCTCTAACATGTTAATATGCTACAGAGCAGACGTGACCTCACTGACTAACCTCACAGCATCTCATCTCATGTTGTCCTTTCTCTTCTCCTACCCTCTCTCCCTTTTTCCTCTCTCCCTGAGTCACTACCCAACCACAGCACAGGGTTGTGTGTGTGTGTGTGTGTGTGTGTGTGTGTGTGTGTGTGTGTGTGTGTGTGTGTGTGTGTGTGTGTGTGTGTGTGTGTGTGTGTGTGTGTGTGTGTGTGTGTGTGTGTGTGTGTGTGTGTGTGTTATTTAGCTTGAGTCTGAATCAGTGTGAGACAGATGGTTGTTGGCTGTATCAATGTATTTTTGCTGGGCTGGACTAAGCTCTGTGTCTGGCTGTAATGTTTGAGTGGGTGTGTTGAGCTGTATGGGCCCACTGTAGCTATCTAAGTCACTGTGTGTGCTTGACCCCAGTGGGAGAAAGGGTCATGGCTGGGACACAGTATACTTACAGTGTATGTACCCCATGAGCTGTAATCTATGACCTCACTGTGTGTCTCTGTCTGTCTGTTGGATTGTGTTCACTCTACAAGTACTCTGAATATGCTTAACATGAACTGTGTGTGCGTGTGTGTGTGTGTGTGTGTGTGTGTGTGTGTGTGTGTGTGTGTGTGTGTGTGTGTGTGTGTGTGTGTGTGTGTGTGTGTGTGTGTGTGTGTGTGTGTGTGTGTGTGTGTGTGTGTGTGTGTGTGTGTGTGTGATTGTGTTCACCCTACAAGTACTGTAGAGTATGTGGTGTCTGTGCGTCAGAGTGTCTGTGTGTGTGTGTGTTCGTTGTAAGTGCTGGGGGTTGTTGGTCGGTCATGCTAGTGGCAGTCAGCATTACTCAGGGATGATTGGAGCGGGGGAGGGGGGAGGAGGAGAGGGTGACGGAAAGATAAAGTAGATGGAGGGATGGAAGGGAAGATGGAGAGTGTAGGACATGTTTGAAAGGGGAGAGGGTGCGCGGAGGAGTGTAACACACAAACAGGGTTATGTTGTTAAATGAAGATGAACGATAGAGCGTGTCCCGTGTGTAAAAGGATAGATAGAGGGGATAAGGAGAGGAGTCCTCCTACAAAATGAATGGGTGTTGCACCATCGAAGAGGCTGGATCCTCATAAGATAAAACATGAAATGGACAGCACTCCAAAGGTTAAATGTACAACACATTTATAACAAATTATTCAGTGCTTTCCATTTCGTTTTTCCTGCATCATAAGGAAATCCCATAATATCTCTCTCTCTCTCTCTCTGCCATCGCCATCCAGGACACGATGACATCACCTCTGAGACATGGAGAGAGCGTTTGCGTCGCCGCGGCAACTGCTCTCCTCCAGCTGTTGCCAGGCGCCAGTCTCCATGGAGATGGATGAGGATGGGGATTAAGAGTGAGGGGTTGAAAAGGGGGTATAGATGGGGGCTGGAGTAGGAGAGGGGGATTCTAACTACATAGCTATGTGTGTGACACGTGTGTGTTTTGCCGTGTGTGGAGAAGGTCATCTGATGATGTCATTATGTATAATGGTAATGTTAATAAAGATTAGAAAAGGCCTAATTGAAGTAGAGGGGGAATTAGACTGCTCCTTATGATAATACACTGACCTTTTGAACCACAGGAGCTTGACCCGCTCGGTTCGTGTGTGTGGGAGAGAGAGAGAGATGTGTTTGTGTGTGAGAGAGAGGCGTGTGTGTTTGTTTGTCTGTGTGTGAGGGAGAGGTGTGTGTGAAGGAGAGGTGTGTGTGAGGGAGAGGTGTGTGTGTGTGTGTGTGTGTGTGACTGGGTGTGTGTGTGACAGTAATAGGTAGTGTGTGATCTCTGTCTGAGGTATCTAATGGTGTATCCCCACATCCAAGAAGGGCATAACCATACACACACACACACACACACACACACACATCCCTCTCTCCCTATACTATAATCAGTCCTATGTAGCAATACAGGCTGTCACCGGGCCCATTCCTTAATCTTCATTCCCCATTCTCCATCCCTCCATCCGGTCTCCAGTCCCCCCATCTCCCCCACTCCCTAGCCTCCCAGCCCTTTAGCCCCCAGCCCCCCATCTGTTCTCAATTCCCCCCATCTCCCCCACTCCCCAGCCCTCCATCCAGTCTCCAGCCCCCCCATCTCCCCCACACCCTAGCCTCCCAGCCCTTCAGCCCCCCAGCCCCCCATCCAGTCTCCAGTCCCCCCATCTCCCCCACTCCCCAGCCTCCCAGCCCTTCAGCCCCCAGCCCCCCATCTGGTCTCCAGTCCCCCCACCTCACAGCCCTTCAGCACCTCATCCAGTCTCCAACCCCCCCATCTCCCCCACTCCCCAGCCCTTCAGCCCCCCAGCCCCCCATCCAGTCTCCAGCCCCCCCATCTCCCCACTCCCCAGCCTAAAGGACACCCAACCCCTCCACAATAATAAAGCTTATGTGCTGTGTGACTGAACTAGTCCCTCTACTATAGTCTGTAAGCCTGTTAGGGCTTCTATCCAAGCCCTGCTTCAATACTGTACTGCCAGCACACTAAACCTATAGTACATTAGCTTAGAGCAGAGTATCTTGGCCATATACCACAAACACCAAACCTGATCCATTCTGTAAGTGATTTTTGCCCCCAAGGTCTCATAGTCATTTCACACTGTTTACAGTATAGGGCAGTAGGTAGCCTAGCGGTTAGAGCATTGGGCTCGTAAGCGAAAGGTCGCTAGTTCAAATCCTTGAGCTGACAAGGTGAATAAACTAGCGATGTATCCTTGAGCAAGGCACTTAACCCCAATTGCTCCAGGGTTGATAATGGCAGACCCTGGCCAAGTGCAGGGGGAGTTGGGATAGGCAAAAAACACATTTCCAATTCACATACACTACCGGTCTCAATGTCAACAGTGAAGAGGTGACTCAGGGATGCTGGCCTTCTAGGCACAGTTCCTCTGTGTCTGTTTTCTTTTTATTGACCAGTCTGAGATATGGCTTTTTCTTTGCAACTCTGCCTAGAAGGCCAACATCCCGGAGTCACCTCTTCACTGTTGACGTTGAGACGGGTGTTTTGCGGGTACTATTTAAAGAAGCTGCCATTTGAGGACTTGTGAGGTGTCTGTTTCTCAAACTAGAGACACTAATGTACTTGTCCTCTTGCTCAGTTGTGCACCGGGGCCTCCCACTCCTCTTTCTATTCTGTTTAGAGCCAGTTTTCGCTGTTCTGTGAAGGGAGTAGTACACAGCATTGTACGAGATCTTCAGTTTCTTGGTAATTTCTCACATGGAATCGCATTCATTTCTCAGAACAAGAATAAACTGACGAGTTTCAGAGGAAAGTTCTTTGTTTCTGGCCATTTTGAGCCTGTAATCGAACCCAAAAATGCTGATGCTCCAGATACTCAACGAGTCTAAAGAAGGCCAGTTTTATTGCTTCTTTAATCAGAACAACAGTTTTCAGCTGTGCTAACATAATTGCAAAAGGGTTTTCTAATGATAAATTAGCGTATTAAAATGATAAACTTGGATTAGCTAACACAACGTGCCATTGGTTGCTGATAATGGGCCTCTGTACGCCTATGTAGATATTCCATTAAAAATCTGCCTTTTCCAGCTACAATATTAATTTATAACATTAACAATGTCTACACTATTTCTGATCAATTTGATATTTTAATTGACAAAAAATGTGCTTTCAAAAACATGGACATTTCTAAGTGACCCCAAACATTTGAACGGTAGTGTGTGTGTATTAATACACACAAATATAAGCACCCACCTATTATTACTACTATAATCTCAGTACTGTTATTGTAACCAAACCAGATGTTCTGCCAGGGTATACGTTAGCCTAGAGCAGGTTACATTACTGCTGAATGCCACGCAGACAAGGCCTATTCAACTCCCTGTAGCTGCTGTAATCTTTAACAGTTTCTGCAGCTCTGATCATCACTGCTATGAATCACACAGTCAGTGAGTACACTATCAACTCCCTATCCAGACTCTATTTTCATCAAAGCCTTTGAGGTTTCTAGTTTTGCCTTACTCAACGCACATCAACCTGTAAGTGTCATTCAGCTGTCTCCACTCCTCTCCACCCCTCTCCCCGGTGCTGTTCTCTTATTAAAACTGGGACGCTCCCATTCCTGAGGGTGTGTGTGTGGCTATTATTCAGTTTGAAAGTGGTATCAGCACTCTAAACTGCAATCAAATCAAATCAAATTTATTTACAGTGCCTTGCGAAAGTATTTGGCCCCCTTGAACTTTGCGACCTTTTGCCACATTTCAGGCTTCAAACATAAAGATATAAAACTGTATTTTTTTGTGAAGAATCAACAACAAGTGGGACACAATCATGAAGTGGAACGACATTTATTGGATAGTTCAAACTTTTTTAACAAATCAAAAACTGAAACATTGGGCGTGCAAAATTATTCAGCCCCTTTACTTTCAGTGCAGCAAACTCTCTCCAGAAGTTCAGTGAGGATCTCTGAATGATCCAATGTTGACCTAAATGACTAATGATGATAAATACAATCCACCTGTGTGTAATCAAGTCTCCGTATAAATGCACCTGCACTGTGATAGTCTCAGAGGTCCGTCAAAAGCGCAGAGAGCATCATGAAGAACAAGGAACACACCAGGCAGGTCCGAGATACTGTTGTGAAGAAGTTTAAAGCCGGATTTGGATACAAAAAGATTTCCCAAGCTTTAAACATCCCAAGGAGCACTGTGCAAGCGATAATATTGAAATGGAAGGAGTATCAGACCACTGCAAATCTACCAAGACCTGGCCGTCCCTCTTAACTTTCAGCTCATACAAGGAGAAGACTGATCAGAGATGCAGCCAAGAGGCCCATGATCACTCTGGATGAACTGCAGAGATCTACAGCTGAGGTGGGAGACTCTGTCCATAGGACAACAATCAGTCGTATATTGCACAAATCTGGCCTTTATGGAAGAGTGGCAAGAAGAAAGCCATTTCTTAAAGATATCCATAAAAAGTGTCGTTTAGAGTTTGCCACAAGCCACCTGGGAGACACACCAAACATGTGGAAGAAGGTGCTCTGGTCAGATGAAACCAAAATTTAACTTTTTGGCAACAATGCAAAACGTTATGTTTGGCGTAAAAGCAACACAGCTCATCACCCTGAACACACCATCCCCACTGTCAAACATGGTGGTGGCAGCATCATGGTTTGGGCCTGCTTTTCTTCAGCAGGGACAGGGAAGATGGTTAAAATTGATGGGAAGATGGATGGAGCCAAATACAGGACCATTCTGGAAGAAAACCTGATGGAGTCTGCAAAAGACCTGAGACTGGGACGGAGATTTGTCTTCCAACAAGACAGTGATCCAAAACATAAAGCAAAATCTACAATGGAATGGTTCAAAAATAAACATATCCAGGTGTTAGAATGGCCAAGTCAAAGTCCAGACCTGAATCCAATCGAGAATCTGTGGAAAGAACTGAAAACTGCTGTTCACAAATGCTCTCCATCCAACCTCACTGAGCTCGAGCTGTTTTGCAAGGAGGAATGGGGAAAAAATTCAGTCTCTCAATGTGCAAAACTGATAGAGACATACCCCAAGCGACTTACAGCTGTAATCGCAGCAAAAGGTGGCGCTACAAAGTATTAACTTAAGGGGGCTGAATAATTTTGCACGCCCAATTTTTCAGTTTTTGATTTGTTAAAAAAGTTTGAAATATCCAATAAATGTCGTTCCACTTCATGATTGTGTCCCACTTGTTGTTGATTCTTCACAAAAAAATACAGTTTTATATCTTTATGTTTGAAGCCTGAAATGTGGCAAAAGGTCGCAAAGTTCAAGGGGGCCGAATACTTTCGCAAGGCACTGTATATAGCCCTTCGTACATCAGCTGATATCTCAAAGTGCTGTACAGAAACCCAAACAGCAAGCAATGCAGGTGTTGAAGCATGTATAATTATCCCCAAGAAACAGCACCCTGTGGAAAGATGTGGGAAAGTTGTGTGTGTGTGTGTGTGAGGGGTGGCTGTGTGTGTACGTGAGTATGAGGGGTGTATGTGAGTAAGATGGGTGTGTGTGTAGGAGTGGTGTGTGTGTAGGAGCAGTGTGTGTGAGGAGTGTGTGGGTGTAGGAGCAGTGTGTGTGTGTATGACTTGTGTCTGAGTGTGTAGGAACATTGTGTGAGGGAGCTGTGTATGTAGGAGCTTTGTGTGTGTGTGTGTGTGTGTGTGTGTGTGTGTGTGTGTGTGTGTGTGTGTGTGTGTGTGTGTGTGTGTGTGTAGGAGGAGTATGTGTGTATGTAGGAGCTGTGTGTGTGTATTAGGAGTGTGTGTATGAGGTGTGTGTGTGTGTGTGTGTGTGTGTGTGTGTGTGTGTGTGTGTGTGTGTGTAAGAGTGGTGTGTGTGTGTGTTGGAGTGGTAGGGGTTTATGCTTGCAGCGTGGGCTGCATGCTGCTAAAATCAAATCAGCCAGTAATATGGGGCGGCAGGGTAGCCTAGTGGTTAGAGCATTGGACTAGGTTGCACGTTCAAATCCCGAGCTGACAAGGTACAAATCTGTCGTTCTGCCCCTGAACAGGCAGTTAACCCACTGTTCCTAGGCCGTCATTGAAAATAAGAATTTGTTCATAACTGACTTGCCTAGTTAAATAAAGGTAAAAAAAATATATATATATTGGTCAGTTTGTGCTGTAATCAGAAACACCGTCTGGCTGGCTGGAGGAAGTAGTGTTTATCCTGAGGAGAATCATTACAGTGTTATAAGTGACTGACTAACACTAGCAGCTGTGTTATGTCTGACCTGTTTGGTCCTTTTCTACTCACCAACAATGCATTACTAAATGTTTGTTTGGGTGTGGGTGTGGGTGTGTGTCACAGTGTGAAGAGCGAGGAGAGGAGACACACTAGCGCTGACAGGCTTCTGTCCGTCTGTACTCAAAAGTCTGCATCACGGATTAGCATACACATTTATTTATTTATTTCGCTCTTCTTCCCTCTCTCACTCACTATCTTTATTCCTTATTTATTCGTGGAAGTTTTACGATAATTAGTTGGAGTCCAAGGGAACACAGTAATTGCGTCCTGGGGGAAAGGGGGAGAAGAGGAGGACACAGTGTTTAGATAGAGGTCTGTTGGGTGTGTGGCAGACAGACAGACACACAGATGTGTCAGAGAATTCTGTAGGTTTACCAATCATTTGAGGAAGAAAAAGAGGTGGGAGAGAGAGAGAGGCAAGAGTGAGTGAGTAAGAGAAAGAGGTGGGAGAGAGTCAGACACAGATGGATGCAGATGAAAGAGAGTGATGTGAGAGGGTATTGGCAAAATGATGAACAGATTGAAAGATAGGAGGACAGAGGGAGAAATGAAATGAGAAAAAATATGAAGGTGATGAAAAAATCCTCTTCCTTGAGGGGGACTTTAGCACGACCAATCAATCATTGTATTAATCTCAATCCTTACCTCATCTTTCCATGAATCTGATCTCTGACCCCCCTCTCCCTCTATCATGCCCTCCCTTCATCTGTCTATCTCTCTAACAAACGCCATCTCTCATCTTCATATCACCATATCCTTTTCTCTATCAGTAATCCTTTCTGTCTTTCATTCTCTCTATCAGTATACCTTATTGGTCAATCCTTTCTGTCTTTCATTCTCTATCTCTATCAGTATACCTTATTGGTCTATCCTTTCTGTCTGTCATTCTCTATCCCTTTCACTGTCTGTCCTATCTGTGCTCTCATGCCACTGCAGAACACTGGATGGACTGTTCTGTACTGGACTGTTCTGTACCCTACATTTATAAAGTGGAGCTGGACTGTTCTGTACTCTACATTTATAAAGTGGAGCTGGACTGTTCTGTACCTACATTTATAAAGTGGAGCTGGACTGTTTTGTACTCTACATTTATAAAGTGGAGCTGGACTGTTCTGTACCTGCATTTATAAAGTGGAGCTGGACTGTTCTGTACCTACATTTATAAAGTGGAGCTGGACTGTTCTGTACTCTACATTTATAAAGTGGCGCTGGACTGTTCTGTACCCTACATTTATAATGTGGAGCTGAACTGTTCTGTACCTACATTGATAAAGTGGAGCTGGACTGTTCTGTACTCTACATTTATAAAGTGGACCTGGACTGTTCTGTACCCTACATTTATAAAGTGTAGCTGGACTGTTCTGTACTCTACATTCATAACGTGGAGCTGGAATGTTCTGTACCTACATTTATAAAGTGTAGCTGGACTGTTCTGTACTCTACATTCATAATGTGGAGCTGGACTGTTCTGTACTCTACATTTATAAAGTGGAGCTGGACTGTTCTGTACTCTACATTTATAAATTGGCGCTGGACTGTTCTGTACCCTACATTTATAAAGTGTAGCTGGACTGTTCTGTACTCTACATTCATAATGTGGAGCTGGACTGTTCTGTACCCTACATTTATAAAGTGTAGCTGAACTGTTCTGTACCCTACATTTATAAAGTGTAGCTGAACTGTTCTGTACCTACATTTATAAAGTGTAGCTGAACTGTTCTGTACCCTACATTTATAAAGTGGAGCTGGACCGTTCTGTACTCTACATTTATAAAGTGGAGCTGGATTGTTCTGTACCTACATTTATAAAGTGGAGCTGGACTGTTCTGTACTCTACATTTATAAAGTGGAGCTGGATTGTTCTGTACCCTACATTATAAAGCGGAGCTGGACTGTTCTGTACCCTACATTGTTAGTCGTGTGTGTGTGTGTGTGTGTGTGTGTGTGTGTGTGTGTGTGTGTGTGTGTGTGTGTGTGTGTGTGTGTGTGTGTGTGTGTGTGTGTGTGTGTGTGTGTGTGTGTGTGTGTCTTGTGTGTGTGTGTGTGTGTGTGTGTGTGTGTGTGTGTGTGTGTGTCCCGATGAGGTCATTCACGTGCACGTCTGTGAATGTATTTTAATGATTTCTTTTCCATTCTTTACCTTTCTCATTTCATCTCAATCTCTGTTTTCAGTCTGTGTAATTGTGTTATATCATGAGAACATGCCTTACAGTAGCCAGTCTGTCTCTCTCTCTTCTCCCTCCCCCTGTTTCTATTTTAAATCAATGAAATGGCCTAGCCCCTTCCTCTCTTTCCCTGTCCCCCTCTTCCTCTCTCTGTTGGTCCCAATCCCCGCCTCCCTCGCTCTCCGTGACGAGGGTTTGTCCGTTTTCATAAAGCTAGCTCTGTCTTACTCTCTCTAGCTTTTAAAATGTCAACTGGGAACCATAGAGGGAGACAGTGCTGGTTAGTGACGCACACACTGAGTCCCCCCCCCCCCCCTTCCCCCCCACACTCTCCTACACACCCACACATACTGTGTGTAATAACTGGATAGACATCCAATTTCTGCCTATTTGACATGCCACATGTGTCCTCTATGGTAATAAAGGACAGGACAATTCTGTTTTCGCTGCATACACAGTTATCTCTTCCGTGCTGCGAATTGATCTTAAATACTTCTGGATAATATCACAACATAACAGACAGTTCTATATAGGAACAATTTCGGTCTCTAATTCATCGTTTATCTTCTGTTTGGCTGTGGGAGGATGTGGAGATGGGAAGCGACTTGGTGATATTGTTTATTCTGGCATGTAATTTGTCAGTGGTGAAGCAAATAAGGAATACTAATCGTGTTTGTGGCAGAATTCACTTAATTTAAACCCCCATCCATCGCTTTTGTGTTTCATTAACCAGTTCAAATCTTTTCCAAAACGTCAAATCTTGATGAATTAAATTTCACAGTTACTTGAGGACATCTTCCCAGAGTCTGCTGTGTCTTAATTTCTGCTCTCAATGTAAAGAGCTTTGTCATTGACATCTGTAAATGAAAAGCACTCTTCAAATGTAATTTATTATTATTATTATTATTATTATTATAATTATTATTATATTATTATGGAGATGATATGTAAATGTCTTAACTCCATCTGCTGAGGAGGGAGAGGCTGGCTGTTTAGGAGCAGCTGTGGGGTTATAGAGAAATGAATGGACAGCTCTTTGTCTAAAGAAAGTCATTGAACAACAGTCACAGGAAGTAAGAGTGAAGTGATAGAAAGGTGGGAAATAAATGAAAAATGGAATGGATTTTTTTTATAGCTTTACTGGGGAAATGGAGAGAAGAAGGAGGAGAAAGGGGAAGAGTGTTATTTATGGTGAGTGTTTTGAAATCAGCGGTTTGGAATCAGGTGGGACCAAGAGGGGGAATGGGAGAATGATGGGGTGAGTGGCAGACAGAGGTAGGACTGAGCCATATGATCTAAAAATGATATCTACATTTGTTTTTATTAATTGTGGGCGATTCATGATATATATACAGTATATAGAGATTTTATGTTGTTGTCTCTAAACAGGGTTTGTTGTACAATTAAAGTAAAATACACTGCATTTCAAACAGTTAGCAATAATCTAATGAATTCAGGACTTCCTTCGCCGACAGAGATGGCCGCCTCGCTTCGCGTTCTTAGGAAACTTTTTTGTTTTTTTTATGTGTTATTTCTTACATTGTTACCCCAGGAAATCTTAGGTTTATTTACATACAGTCGGGAGGAACTATTGGATATAAGAGCAACTTCAACTCAACAACATTACGACCAGGAATACGACTTTCCCGAAGCGGATCCTCTGTTTGGTCCACCGCCCAGGACAAAGGATCGGATCCCAGCCGGCGACCCAAAACAACGGCGCCGCAGAAGGGGCAGACGGAGCGGTCTTCTGGTCAGGCTCCGTAGACGGGCACATCGCTCCCGAGCATACTACTCGCTAATGTCCAGTCTCTTGACAACAAGGTAGACGAAATCTGAGCAAGGGTTGCCTTCCAGAGAGACATCAGAGATTGTAACGTTCTTTGTTTCACGGAAACATGGCTCACTCGGGATACGTCATCAGAGTCAGTACAGCCACCTGGTTTCTTCACGCATCGCGCCGACAGAAACAAACATCTCTCTGGTAAGGGGGTGTATGCCTTGTGATTAACGAGACGTGGTGTGATCATAACAACATACAGGAACTCAAGTCCTTTTGTTCACCTGACCTAGAATTCCTTACAATCAAATGCCGACCACATTATCTACCAAGAGATATCTCTTCGATCATAATCACAGTCGTGTATATATTCCCCCCCCCCCAAGCAGACACATCGCCGGCCCTGAAATAACTTCATTTGACTCTATGTAAACTGGAAACCACATATCCTGAGGCTCCATTTATTGTAGCTGGGGATTTTTACAAGGCTGATCTGAAAACAAGGCTCCCTCTAATTTTACCAGCATATCAAATGCATGACCCAGGTTGACAAAACCCTGGATCATTGTTATTCTAACTTCCGCGACGCAATAAAGCCCCCCCCCCCCCCCCCCCCCCCCCCGCCCTCCTTTTGGAAAATCTGACCACGACTCCATTTTGTTGCTCCCAGCCTATAGATAGAAACTAAAACAGGACTGTGCCAGTGCTCAGGTTTGTTCAACGCTGGTCCGACCAGTCGGATTCCACGCTTCAAGATTGCTTCGATCACGTGGACTGGGATATGTTCCGCATAGCGTCAGACAATAACATTGATGAATATGCTGATTCGGTGAGCGAGTTTACTAGCAAGTGCATCGGTGATGTTGTACCCACAGCATCTATTAAAACATTCCCCAACCAGAAACCGTGGATTGATGGCAGCATTCGCCCAAAACTGAAACCACTGCGTTTAACCAGGTCAAGGTGTCCGTAAACATGACAGAATACAAACAGTGTAGCTATTCCCTCCGCAAGGCTATCAAACAAGCTAAGTGTCAGTATAGAGACAAAGTAGAGTCGCAATACAACGGCTCAGACATGAGAGGTATGTGGCAGGGTCTACTGTCAAAAGGAAAACTACAAAAGGAAAACCAGCCCCGTTGCGGACCACGATGTCTTGCTCCCAGACAAACTAAACAACTTATTTTCTCGCTTTGAGGACAATACAGTGCCACCGACATGGCCCGCTACCAAAACCTTTGGACTCTCCTTCACTGCAGTCAATGTGAGTAAAACATTTAAACGTGTTAACCATTGCAAGGTTGTCGGGCCAGACGGCATCCCCAGCCGCGTCCTTAGAGCATGCGCAGACCAGCTGGCTGGTGTGTTTACGGACATATTCAATCAATCCGTATCCCAGTCTACTGTTCCCACATGCTTACAAGAGGGCCACCATTGTTCCTGTTCCCAAGAAAGCTAAGGTAACTGAGCTAAATGTCTATCGGCCCGTAGCACTCACTTCCGTCATCATGTAGTGCTTTGAGAGACTAGTCAAGGACCATATCACCTCCACCCTACCTGACACCCTAGACCCACTCCAATTTGCTTACCGCCCCAATAGGTCTACAAACAACGCAATCGCAATCACACGGCACACTGCCCTAACCCACCTGGACAAGAGGTATACCTATGTAAGAATGCTGTTCATCAACTACAGCTCAGCATTTTACACCATAGTACCCTCCAAACTCGTCATTAAGCTCAAGACCCTGGGTCTCGACCCCTCCCTATGCAACTGGGTCCTGGACTTCCTGACGGGCCGCCCCAGGTGGTGAGGGTAGGAAACAACATCTCCACCCCGCTGTTCCTCAAGACTGGGGCCCCACAAGGGTGCGTTCTCAGCCCTCTCCTGTACTCCCTGTTCACCCATGACTGCGTGGCCATTCACGCCTCCAACTCAATCATCAAGTTTGCAGAGACACTACAGTGTCACGCCCTGATCTTAGAGATCATTTTTATTCTCTATTTTGGTTAGGTCAGGGTGTGACTAGGGTGGGTACTCAAGTTTTTGCATTTCTATGTTGGCCTGGTATGGTGCCCAATCAGAGGCAGCTGTGTATTGTTGTCTCTAATTGGGGATCATATTTAGGCAGCCTTTTGCCACCTGTTTTGTGTGGGATCTTGTTTTTGCGTAGCTGCATGTGAGCAGCCCAGAACTTCACGTTTAGTTTTCTTCTGTATTGTTTTTGGTGAGTTTCTTATTTATTAAACATGTGGAAGTATAAGTACGCTGCCCCTTGGTCCACTCATTCAGCTGATCGTGACATACAGTGGTAGGCTTGATTACCAACAACGACGATACAGCCTACAGGGAGGAGGTGAGGGCCCTCGGAGTGTGGTGTCAGGAAAATAACCTCACACTCAATGTCAACAAAACAAAGGAGATGACCGTGGACTTCAGGAAACAGCAGAGAGAGCAGCCCCCTATCCACATCGATGGGACAGTAGTGGAGAAGGTGGAAAGTTAAGTTCCTCGGCATACACATCACGGACAAACTGATATGATCCATCCACACAGACAGCGTGGTGAAGAAGGTGCAGCAGCGCCTCTTCAACCTCAGGAGGCTGAAGAAATTCGGCTTGTCACCAAAAACACTCTCAAACTTTTACAGATGCACAATCGAGTGCATCCTGTCGGGCTGTATCACCGCCTGGTACGGCAACTGCTCCGCTCACAACCGTAAGGCTCTTCAGAGGGTAGTGAGGTCTGCACAACGTATCACCGGGGGCAAACTACCTACCCTTCAGGACACCTACACCACCCGATGTCACAGGGAGGCCAAAAAGATCATCAAGGACAACAACCACCCGAGCCACTGCCTGTTCACCCCACTATCATCCAGAAGGCGTGGTCCGTACAGGTGAATCAACGCTGGGACCGAGAGACAGAAGCTGTTTTTCAATCTCAAGGCCATCAGACTGTTAAACAGCCATCACTAACATTGAGTGGCTGCTGCCAACATACTGACTCATCTCTAGCCACTTTAATAATGAAAGAATGTATGTAATAAATGCATTACTAGCCATTTTAAACAATGCCACTTTATATAATGTTTTCATACCCTACATTACTCATCTCATATGTATATACTGTACTCTATATCATCTACTGCATCTTGCCTGTGCCGTTCAGCCATCGCTCATTCATATATTTTTATGTACACATTCTTATTCATTCCTTTACAATTGTGTGTGTATATATGGTAGTTGTTGTGAAATTGTTAGGTTAGATTACTTGTTAGATATTACTGCATGGTCGGAACTAGAAGCACAATAATTTCGCTACACTCGCATTAACATCTGCTAACCATGTGTATGTGACAAATATAATTTGATTTGATTATACCTAGGTTAAAGATAAGCCTTCCACAACCATAAGATCCACTAATAATTCAATTATTTTAATATTTTTTGCAATAATCACTGATCTGGCTTTCAAGTTTGTCTATGAAAATCCCCTTTTTGATACAAACATAACCAGAACCATGCATAATGCCAATTCACTAATAATGACTAAGTTCTTGTAGCAGGCATTATAGAAATTGAACACAGGTCTCATAAACAATATGTCAAGCACAATCCCACGTACTATTGAGTAGCCAGCTAATCTTTATATTTCAAGTTTATCCAACTTGGATCCATTTGCTAACTAACAAGGTAGAACAGTTGACGTGTTATGAACGCACCTTTCTGTCCATCTCCAACTGTTTGAACTATCCACTTTGTTCAGAGGTTGAAATCATATGGCCTACCATATTTCTCAGAATGAGAACGAGTTGCCAATTCCTTATATAATTGTGTTTTATGCTTGTTGCGCATTTATAAGACATGGACTAGACAACTAGTATAACAGTCTTTGGCTAAAATGCTGCTAGTGTTATGTTCATTGATACTTCTGTTTCAGTAGAGTCTGCTCTAAATGATATAGTTAGAAAGGTTAACTCCTATATTACAGTAAAACAATGTCTCAATGTGTTTCAGTCTCCTTATGACTCATTCTGTTGGACCAAACCTCAAATGCAAATAGCGAGTTGCAACCGCTTGTCAGAGGAAGAAGTGATCTCTCATCTTTGTTGTTGTGAGTAGCGGGGGGAGGGACTTGATGTGAGGGGGAGGGGCTGGGTGTGTGGGGGGAGGGGTTTGATGTTCATGTGTAAATGGAAAGATGCACAGTCTCAGCAGAAGAAGCAAAGGAGATGAGACCAAAAAGACAACATGATGAGAACAAGAGTGAGAGAGGAAAAGAGGGAGGGAGGGGTTGATAGGAGGGGGGATTGGAAGTCTAGCTGGGGGGTGAACAGCCAGAAGCCAGGGGGTGAGAACGGGTGAGAACAGTTGAGGACTGAAGAGAAAGCATGCTGGACAGGGTCACACCAGTCCCTCTGTTGTCAAAGTCAAATGCCGCTGGTCGCTCTGACAACATGCAAATGAGATGCAGATGAGCGGAACCTTGGGAGGAGGGCTGGTTGTCAGGGTGATGTTGTCATGGCGACCCCCAGTGATGCGAAACGGAAGAACACAAGTGGAGGGGGGGAGTGGAGAGCGAGGGAGATGGAAAGGGTGATATTAGAAAAAGGGATGAAGGAGGACGAGCGATTGGACGATGGGGATGGTGAATGACCATATGACCATATGCTTTGACAGAGATACAACAGTGTGTAGGTTGATAGTAGAAGAAGGGAAAGTAAGGGAAGGATATAGCAACAAAACAACATGACAGAATGATAAGGCAGTGACTAGCGAGTGTTGTTTTATACCTAAATGATTGACAGACTGAGGAGAGAGATTATAGAATGGAAAGCAAGAAGGAACATAGGAATGTTGGGGGAGGATGGAGTGGTGATAGAGAGAGAAATAGAGAGAGGGATTTTTGGGGAGGATGGAGTGGTGATAGAGAGAGAGAGGGATGTTTGGGGGAGGACGGAGTGGTGATAGAGAGAGAGGGATGTTTGGGGAGGACGGAGTGGTGATAGAGAGAGGGATGTTTGGGGGAGGATGGAGTGGTGATAGAGAGAGATGGATGTTTGAAGGAGGAGGGAGTGGTGATAGAGAGAGAGAGGGATGTTTGGGGAGGATGGAGTGGTGATAGAGAGAGAAAGAGAGAGGGATGTTTGGGGGAGGATGGAGTGGTGATAGAGAGAGAGGGATGTTTGGGGGAGGATGGAGTGGTGATAGAGAAAGAGAGAGGGATGTTTGGGGAGGATGGTGTGGTGATAGAGAGAGAAAGAGAGAGGGATGTTTGGGGGAGGATGGAGTGGTGATAGAGAGAGAAAGAGAGAGGGATGTTTGGGGGAGTATGGAGTGGTGATAGAGAGAGAGGGATGTTTGGGGGAGGCGGGAGTGGTGATAGAGAGAGGGATGTTTGGGGGAGGAGGGAGTGGTGATAGAGAGAGAAAGAGAGAGGGATGTTTCGGGGAGGATGGAGTGGTGATATAGAGAGAAAGAGAGAGGGATGTTTGGGGGAGGAGGGAGTGGTGATAGAGAGAGAAAGAGAGAGAGGGATGTTTGGGGGAGGATGGAGTGGTGATAGAGAGAGAGGGATATTTGGGGGAGGAGGGAGTGGTGATAGAGAGAGAAAGAGAGAGGGATGTTTGGGGGAGGATGGAGTGGTGATAGAGAGAGAGGGATGTTTGGGGGAGGATGGAGTGGTGATATAGAGAGAAAGAGAGAGAGGGATGTTTGGGGGAGGAGGGAGTGGTGATAGAGAGAGAGGGATGTTTGGGGAGGATGGAGTGGTGATAGAGAGAGAAAGAGAGAGGGATGTTTGGGGGAGGATGGAGTGGTGATATAGAGAGAAAGAGAGAGAGGGATGTTTGGGGGAGGAGGGAGTGGTGATAGAGAGAGAGGGATGTTTGGGGAGGATGGAGTGGTGATAGAGAGAGAAAGAGAGAGGGATGTTTGGGGGAGGATGGAGTGGTGATAGAGAGAGAGGGATGTTTGGGGGAGGATGGAGTGGTGATAGAGAAAGAGAGAGGGATGTTTGGGGAGGATGGTGTGGTGATAGAGAGAGAAAGAGAGAGGGATGTTTGGGGGAGGATGGAGTGGTGATAGAGAGAGAAAGAGAGAGGGATGTTTGGGGGAGGATGGAGTGGTGATAGAGAGAGAGGGATGTTTGGGGGAGGAGGGAGTGGTGATAGAGAGAGGGATGTTTCGGGGAGGATGGAGTGGTGATATAGAGAGAAAGAGAGAGGGATGTTTGGGGGAGGAGGGAGTGGTGATAGAGAGAGAAAGAGAGAGAGGGATGTTTGGGGGAGGATGGAGTGGTGATAGAGAGAGAGGGATATTTGGGGGAGGAGGGAGTGGTGATAGAGAGAGAAAGAGAGAGGGATGTTTGGGGGAGGATGGAGTGGTGATAGAGAGAGAGGGATGTTTGGGGGAGGATGGAGTGGTGATATAGAGAGAAAGAGAGAGAGGGATGTTTGGGGGAGGAGGGAGTGGTGATAGAGAGAGAAAGAGAGAGGGATTTTTGGGGGAGGATGGAGTGGTGATAAAGAGAGAGAGGGATTTTTGGGGAGGACGGAGTGGTGATATATATATAGGGATGTTTGGGGGAGGATGGAGTGGTGATATATATAGAGGGATGTTTGGGGAGGATGGAGTGGTGATATATATAGAGGGATGTTTGGGGAGGATGGAGTGGTGATATATATATAGAGGGATGTTTGGGGAGGATGGAGTGGTGATATATATAGAGGGATGTTTGGGGAGGATGGAGTGGTGATATATATAGAGGGATGTTTGGGGGAGGATGGAGTGGTGATATATATAGAGGGATGTTTGGGGAGGATGGAGTGGTGATATATATATATAGAGGAATGTTTGAGGGAGGATGGAGTGGTGATAAAGAGAGAAAGAGAGAGAGGGATGTTTGGCGGAGGATGGAGTGGTGATATATATAGAGGGATGTTTGGGGAGGATGGAGTGGTGATATATATAGAGGGATGTTTGGGGAGGATGGAGTGGTGATATATATAGAGGGATGTTTGGGGAGGATGGAGTGGTGATATATATAGAGGGATGTTTGGGGAGGATGTAGTGGTGATATATATAGAGGGATGTTTGGGGAGGATGGAGTGGTGAGAAAGAGAGAGAGGGATGTTTGGGGAGGATGGAGTGGTGATATATATAGAGGGATGTTGGGGGAGGATGGAGTGGTGATATATATAGAGGGATGTTGGGGGAGGATGGAGTGGTGAGAAAGAGAGAGAGGGATGTTTGGGGAGGATGGAGTGGTGATATATATAGAGTGATGTTTGGGGAGGATGGAGTGGTGAGAAAGAGAGAGAGGGATGTTTGGGGAGGATGGAGTGGTGATATATATAGAGGGATGTTGGGGGAGGATGGAGTGGTGATATATATAGAAGGATGTTGGGGGAGGATGGAGTGGTGATATATATAGAGGGATGTTTGGGGGAGGATGGAGTGGTGATAAAGAGAGAGAGGGATGTTTGTCATGATGCTTCGTTGTAGAGGTAACTACCAAAATAAAGGAAACACTTTAGTAAATGAGGGATACAAAGTATACCATGTATGTGGACACCCCTTCAAATTAGTGGATTCGGTTGACCAGTGTATATAATCGAGCACACAGCCATGCAGTAGAATGGCCTTACTGCAGTAGAATGGCCGTACTGAAGAGCTCAGTGACTTTCAACGTGGCACCGTCACAGGATGCCACCTTTCCAACTGTAAGTACTGTTATTGTGAAGTGGAAACGTCTAGGAGCAACAGCGGTTTAGGGACCACCAAGTGCTGAAGCACGTAGTGTGTAAAAATCGTCTGTCCTCGGTTGCAACACTCACTACCGAGTTCCAAACTGTCTCTGGAAGCAACATCAGCATAAGAACTGTTCATTGGGAGCTTAATGAAATGGGTTTCCATGGCCGAGCAGCCACACACAAGCCTCGACTGGAGTGGTGTAAAGCTCCTCGCTATTGGACTCTGGAGTAGTGGAAATGCGTTCTCTGGAGTGATGAATCACATTTCACCATCTGGTGAATAAACGCAGATGATTCTGGGTTTAGCAGATGCCAGCAGATTGCTACCTGCCAGAATGTATAGTGCCAACTTTAAAGTTTGGTGGAGGAGGAATAATGGTCTGGGGCTGTTTTTCATAGTTCGGGCTAGGCCCCTTAGTTCCAGTGAAGGGAAATCTTAACGCTACAGCACACAATGACATTCTAGATGATTCTGTGCGTCCAACTTTGTGGCAACAGTTTGGGGAAGGCCCTTTCCTGTTTCAGCATGACAATGCTGCCATGCACAAAGCAAGGTCCATACAGAAATGGTTTGTCGAAATTGGTGTGGAAGAACTTGACTGGCCTGCACAGAGCCCTGACCTAAGTCCCATTGAACACATTTGGGATGAATTGGAACTAAACTAGCCAGGACTAATTGCACAACATCAGTGCCCGACCTCACTGTTCCAACATCTAGTGGAAAGCCTTCCCAGAAGAGTGGAGGCTTTTATAGCAGCAAAGGGGGGACCAGTTCCATATTAATGCCCATGATTTTGGAATGAGATGTCCACATACTTGCAATGCAGGTGTCCACATACTTTTGGTCATGTAGTGTATAGTGAAGGTAGGTGCTTCCACACAGGTGTGGTTCCTGAGTTAATTAAGAAATGAACATCCCATCATGCTTAGGGTCATATATAAAAATGCCTACTTTATAGTGTGTGTGTGTGTGTGTGTGTGTGTGTGTGTGTGTGTGTGTGTGTGTGTGTGTGTGTGTGTGTGTGTGTGGAGTTCAGCCCCTTTCATCAAATTATTTCTTTTTTGCTCCTCTCTGTCCTTCACCCCTCTATTCTCCTCCATTTAGCATCATCCTCTCGTCTACTCTACTCTGGAGCTCCATGACCTTCCGTCATCCCTTTCTCCATCTTTCACACCAGCTTTATTCCCCTTCTCATTCTGTGAGTGAGTAGAGGCGGGATGGGAGGGGATAACAGGAGGAGGAGATATATATGAGAGAGAGAGAGATAAGGAAGTTGAGAGTAGACAGAAGGGAGAATAAGATGGATAGTGAGAGATGAGGTAGGAGAGGAGAGTGATGAGGTAGGGGAGCAGTGGTACTGTGCGGGGCTGTAGATGGGGTAAAGAGAGTGATGAGGTAGGAGAGGAGAGTGATGAGACAGGGGAACAGTGGTGCTGTGCAGGGCTGTAGAGTGAGGGAGAGGCAAAAGCGGTGGTCCCTGTTTTACAAATTGCAGTTTGAGACAAGAGAAGAGAGGGATGAGTGGAGGAGTGCGGTCAGCTCCAGATTGCTCACAGCGAGAAATGTTCTCTAGCCACTCCAAACGCAGCGTCAAACACACACACTCGACACACTTCAAAACTATCAGACACACACACGCACATACTCTTAACTTGGTTCCAGTGTAATGACTGTAGGAGAAGGCATCATAAAATACCCATCTCTAGAGCCATCTCATCCCCACCTGCTGTCTGTCTCCTCTTTATCAGGTCTCAGCCTCAAACACACTATAACCATCACCATCACCCCTATAACAGACATCAGAACACCATTACCCCACCTCCACTCTATAACAGACATCAGAACACCATTACCCCACCTCCACTCTATAACAGACATCAGAACACCATTACCCCACCTCCACTCGATAGCAGACATCAGAACACCATTACCCCACCTCCACTCGATAACAGACATCAGAACACCATTACCCCACCTCCACCCTATAACAGACATCAGAACACCATTACCCCACCTCCACTCTATAACAGACATCAGAACACCATTACCACACCTCCACCCTATAACAGACATCAGAACACCATTACCCCACCTCCACTCTATAACATACATCAGAACACCATTACCCCACCTCCACTCGATAGCAGACATCAGAACACCATTACCCCACCTCCACTCGATAACAGACATCAGAACACCATTACCCCACCTCCACCCTATAACAGACATCAGAACACCATTACCCCACCTCCACCCTATAACAGACATCAGAACACCATTACCCCACCTCCACTCTATAACAGACATCAGAACACCATTACCCCACCTCCACTCGATAACAGACATCAGAACACCATTACCCCACCTCCACCCTATAACAGACATCAGAACACCATTACCCCACCTCCACTCTATAACAGACATCAGAACACCATTACCCCACCTCCACTCGATAACAGACATCAGAACACCATTACCCCACCTCCACTCTATAACAGACATCAGAACACCATTACCCCACCTCCACTCTATAACAGACATCAGAACACCATTACCACACCTCCACCCTATAACAGACATCAGAACACCATTACCCCACCTCCACCCTATAACAGACATCAGAACACCATTACCCCACCTCCACTCTATAACAGACATCAGAACACCATTACCCCACCTCCACCCTATAACAGACATCAGAACACCATTACCCCACCTCCACCCTATAACCGACATCAGAACACCATTCCCCCACCTCCACTCTATAACAGACATCAGAACACCATTACCCCACCTCCACCCTATAACAGACATCAGAATACCATTACCCCACCTTCACTCTATAACAGACATCAGAACACCATTACCCCACCTCCACTCTATAACAGACATCAAAACACCATTACCCCACCTTCACCCTATAACAGACATCAGAACACCATTACCCCACCTCCACTCTATAACAGACATCAGAACACCATTACCACACCTCTTCTCTATAACACCATTACCCGACCTCCACTCTATAACAGACATCAGAACACCATTACCCCACCTCCACTCTATAACAGACATCAGAACACCATTACCCCACCTCCACCCTATAACAGACATCAGAACACCATTACCCCACCTCCACCCTATAACAGACATCAGAACACCATTACCCCACCTTCACTCTATAACAGACATCAGAACACCATTACCCCACCTCCACTCTATAACAGACATCAGAACACCATTACCCCACCTCCACCCTATAACAGACATCAGAACACCATTACCCCACCTCCACCCTATAACAGACATCAGAACACCATTACCCCACCTCCACCCTATAACAGACATCAGAACACCATTACCCCACTTCCACTCTATAACAGACATCAGAACACCATTACCCCACCTCCACCCTATAACAGACATCAGAACACCATTACCCCACCTCCACCCTATAACAGACATCAGAACACCATTACCCCACCTCCACCCTATAACAGACATCAGAACACCATTACCCCACCTCCACCCTATAACAGACATCAGAACACCATTACCCCACCTCCACCCTATAACAGACATCAGAACACCATTACCCCACCTCTTCTCTATAACACCATTACCCCACCTCCACCGTATAACAGACATCAGAACACCATTACCCCACCTCTTCTCTATAACAGACATTGGGTATAAATAAAAACCACTACCTCTGCCCTCACCCCAGAACAGGCATTTAGGGATAAACGAAAAGCAACCCTACATTTTTAAAGCATGGCCTGTTTTAAAGCATGGATTTGACAAACCCTCTATACCTTTCCTACCCTCATCTGACTGACACTGAAATAGGGTGCCATCCTTTTACAGTTATTGCGGGAATGACAGTTATTATGGCACCAAAAGCAATACCTTTTTTTCTCCCTAGTTACTTATTGGCTGTGGTCTTTAGCTGGTAAATAGGCTTTTGTTGCTTCCTCTTTTAGCCTCCTAAAAGCCCAGTGTGTGAAAGTTACGTGCTAATGGGCTAGACCTTGAGAGATGGGGAATTTGTGAACTGAATGCTATAGTACTGCTGCTGCCAATGTTATTATTAGCCAAGCAGCCATTAGCGGAAATAAATGCAATTACACCTCCCTGCCTGAGGGGTCGGGGGGGGCACTGTACTCATTAGGCTGCTATTGTCCCACGCTGTTCCCAACACTGCAGAGAGACAATAATGAGGAGGGAGAAACATCGGAGAAAAAAAACAACATATTTTGTCTGCAGTTATTTCACTCTGTACAATGACCTTATTGTTTGTTCAGAAGGTGGAGAGGAGAGAGCGAGAGAGAGAGAAAGACCATATTAGAGAGACATATTTCCCTCAGATTACACAGATCCACAAAGAATTCGAAAACAAATCCAATTTTGATAAACTCCCATATCTACTGGGTGAAATTCCAGTGTGCCATCACAGCAGCAAGATTTGTGACCTGTTGCCACGAGAAAAGGGCAACCAGTGAAGAACAAACACCATTGTAAATACAACCCATATTTATGCTAATTTATTTTCCCTTGTATACCTTAACCGTTTGTACATTGTTAAAACACTGTATATATATAATATGACATTTGTAATGTCTTTATTGTTTTGAAACTTCTGTATGTGTAATGTTTACTGTTAATTTTTATTGTTTATTTCACTTTATATATTCACTTTATATATTATCTACCTCACGTGCTTTGGCAATGTTAACACGTTTCCCATGCCAATAAAGCCCTTGAATTGAATTGAATTGAGTTGAAAGAGAGGAGAGAGAGCGATGGGCGGACAGGCAACAGAACACAGACGTTCCATGGGCTTAAATGGCAAATAATCAACTCCGACAGAAAGAGGGAGAGATGGATGGAGAGAAAGTAGGCAGAGTGGGCAGTAATTATGAGATTGGGGCATGTAAAGAATGTGTGGATTCCAGGGTGCTCGGCGTGGTGTGTGTTCAACATTGTGTTTAAACAATACTCCCATTCCACAATGACGTCAGTGGCCATAGAATAAAAAATATAAAAAAATTGCAGAAAATGTTGGTCTTTATGATGTGTGTTCAGAAAGCTCCCTCTCAGCAACACACACCGCCCACCTACACACACAATCGCTCTCACGCACACACACCACTTACACGTATGGAAGCACACACACAAACAAACACACGACACACACACACACGTATGTTCTCTGGCTGTCCCTTTGTCTCTGTGGATTGTGAATAGACAATAACTAACTCTCTCTCTCTCCCTCCCATCATCATCTCTCCTGATAGGTGTGTGTGTGTGTGTGTGTGTGTGTGTGTGTGTGTGTGTGTGTGTGTGTGTGTGTGTGTGTGTGTGACAGAGAGCAAGTGAGATAGAGACCAATTATAAACAGATAAAATGATACAGAGACAGATAGTGGACACCTGACTCAGCACACCATTGCTATACTGTTGTATTAGTGCCAGTGCAGAGGGTGTGGTCTGGGTGTAGTTGGTTATGTGTTTATGTCTCAAGCTCTGTGCATGCCTCAAGTGTCTCTCTTTGTGTGCGTGTGTTATCAGTGTCCTCCCAGCACCTGCTATGCTACTCCCTCCTTCTGCCCTCTCCCTGAACTCTGGCCCAACACTCACCACAATCACGACAGGACACAGCCAACATACTAGAGACAGACTGTCTGTCTGTCTGTCTGTCTGTCTGTCTGTCTGTCTGTCTGTCTGTCTGTCTGTCTGTCTGTCTGTCTGTCTGTCTGTCTGACAGAGCCCAAGCTCCTGGTTCCCCACCCCTACCTTTTGATCACAGTGGTATCCCCCAGGGGAGTAGCTCACCTGATTAGCTTCCATTCAGGACGTGAGGTAGAGGTGAGAGTGTCTGCTGATAGGTTGCTAGGCGATGGATGTGTGGGATTTATATTTGTAGCTAAGTGTGTATGACAATGCCTGGGGGTGTGAGTGATGGGAGGTGCCCAGCTGAGAAGTGTGGTGTGTGTGATTGGCTAACACAGGTAGAGGTGTGTAATCGCTATCATTACATCCCCTCAGAGGAATGTACTATACTTTAGACTAAAGGGAAATGATAGGAACCATCCCACCACGTCCTCAACACCACAACAATGAGTCAGAATGACAGGGTTTGTGTGTACTGTGCGTTCACTGTGTTTTCTCAGCGTGTGAGGGCATTGATCAGAGGCTTATTACTTAGGTAGGTACTTACATTTGTCCTATTTCACACATGTACAAGTGTGTATTATATGCATGTGAATAGTTTTTTTTTGCATATCCCCTGAGACGCCCTCAGAGAGTGGGGTCACTGGCCAGACATCAGCCATTATTGAGGGAGACCCTGGAGCAGCTAGGGGTAAGTGCCTTGCTCAAGGGCACATCGGAAGATGTTTTACCTAGCCAGCTCAGGGATTCGAACAAGCAATCTTTCAGTTACTGGCCCAACGCTCTTAACCGCTAGTTTACCTGCCACCAAGTAGGTAAATATAGCGGTGTTTTTCTCACTATTAATGAATCCGAACAGCCAAAGGCAGATGGATAAAACAGCCTAAGGCAGATGGATAAAACAGCCTAAGGCAGATGGATAAAACAGCCTAAGGCAGATGGAGAGGGAGAAAGAAGAGAGCAAGAGATCGATCAGATTGTTGCAGGCAGCTGTAGATACCATACCTTGTGTTCTTTTGTAGTGAAATATGTGGTTGTGTGGGAGAAGGGCCTATTCCCCTGGAATGATAACTCTGTATGGAGCGTTAAGAGGAGGGGAGTGGACACAGAGTAGGATGGCCATGAAAAGACAAAGCGAGGGATGAGAAGGGGCGAGAGACGTGACAAAGAGAGCGGTGACAGATTGTCATTAGGAAGGACAGCTGTCTTTCTCTATGGTGAATCTTATAATCCATAATCCTTGCATGCACTCACGCACAAACTCACTCACACACTCACGAACGCACGCACTCACTCACACATGCACTCACGAACGCGCACAAACATACAGACTTAGTCAGTGCCACTAGGATGTAAAGATTGTGAGTAATTGAGCTGACATACTTACAGTACAGTCATGGCCAAAAGTTTTGAGAATGACACAAATATACATTTTCACAAAGTCTGCTGCCTCAGTTTGTATAATGGCAATTTGCATATACTCCAGAGTGTTATGCAATTTGTGTTACAAATTGCAATTAATTGCAAAGTCCCTCTGCCATGAAAATTAACTGAATCCCAAAAAAACATTTCCACTGCATTTCAGCCCTGCCACAAAAGGACCAGCTGACATCATGTCAGTGATTCTCTCGTTAACACAGGTGTGAGTGTTGACGAGGACAAGGCTGGAGATCACTCTGTCATGCTGATTGAGTTCGAATAACAGACTGGAAGCTTCAAAAGGAGGGTGGTGCTTGGAATCATTGTTCTTCCTCTGCCAATCATGGTTACCTGCAAGGAAACACGTGCAGTCATCATTGCTTTGCACAAAAAGGGCTTCACAGGCAAGGATATTGCTGCCAGTAAGATTGCACCTAAATAAATAATTTATCGGATCATCAAGAACTTCAAGGAGAGCAGTTCAATTGTTGTGAAGAAGGCTTCAGGGCGCCCAATAAAGACCAGGAAGTGCCAGGACTGTCTCCTAAAGTTGTTTCAGCTGCGGGATCGGGGCACCACCAGTATAGAGCTTGCTCAGGAATGGCAGCAGGCAGGTGTGAGTACATCTGCACGCACAGTGAGGTGAAGACTTTTGGAGGATGGCCTGGTGTGAAGAAGGACAGCAAAGAAGCCACTTCTCTCCAGGAAAAACATCAGACACAGACTGATATTCTGCAAAAGGTACAGGGATTGGACTGCTGAGGACTGGGGGTAAAGTAATTTTCTCTGATGAATCCCCTTTCTGATTGTTTGGGGCATCAGGAAAAAAGCTTGTCTGGAGAAGACAAGGTGAGCGCTACCATCAGTCCTGTGTCATGCCAACAGTAAAGCATCCTGAGACCATTCATGTGTGGGGTTGCTTCTCAGCCAAGGGAGTGGGCTCACTCACAATTTTGCCTAAAAACACAGCCATGAATAAAGAATGGTACCAACACATCCTCCGAGAGCAACTTCTCCAAACCATCCAGGAACCGTTTGGTGACGAACAATGCCTTTCTCAGCATGATGGAGCACCTTGCCATAAGGTAAAAGTGATAACTAAGTGGCTCGGGGAACAAAACATTGATATTTTGGGTCCATGGCCAGGAAACTCCCCAGACCTTAATCCCATTGAGAACTTGTGGTCAATCCTCAAGAGGTGGGTGGACAAACAAAAACCCACAAATTCTGTCAAACTCCAAGCATTGATTATGTAAGAATGGGCTGCCATCAGTCAGGATGTGGCCCAGAAGTTAATTGACAGCATTCCAAGGCGGATTGCAGAGGTATTGAAAAAGAAGGGTCAACACTGCAAATATTGACTCTTTGCATCAACTTCATGTAATTGTCAATAAAACCCTTTGACACTTATGAAATGCTTGTAATTATACTTCAGTATTCCATAGTAACATCTGACAAAAATATCTAAAGACACTGAAGCAGCAAACTTTGTGAACATTTATATTTGTATCATTCTCAAAACTTTTGGCCACGACTGTATGTTAACTTCAGTCTGTTAAAATGAACACTGCTTAGAGAGAGAGAGAGAGAGAGAGAGAGATGTGAGATTGACAGAAGAAGGGGTAATGTGATATGAAAGCGGCTGAGCAAATCAAAGAACAATTAAATGTATTTGCATATTTCTTCAGCCTGCTCACCCTTTCCTCTACTAAACAGGCTGGCTCACCCTTTCCTCTACTAAACAGGCCTCATTACTCTGTCAGCCTGCTCACCCTTTCCTTTACTAAACAGGCTGGCTCACCCTTTCCTCTACTAAACAGGCCTCATTACTCTGTCAGCCTGCTCACCCTTTCCTCTACTAAACAGGCCGGCTCACCCTTTCCTCTACTAAACAGGCCTCATTATTCTGTCAGCCTGCTCACCCTTTCCTCTACTAAACAGGCCAGCTCACCCTTTCCTCTACTAAACAGGCCTCATTACTCTGTCAGCCTGCTCACCCTTTCCTCTACTAAACAGGCCTCATTACTCTGTCAGCCTGCTCACCCTTTCCTCTACTAAACAGGCCTGCTCACCCTTTCCTCTACTAAACAGGCCGGCTCACCCTTTCCTCTACTAAACAGGCCTGCTCACCCTTTCCTCTACTAAACAGGCCTGCTCACCCTTTCCTCTACTAAACAATCCGGCTCACCCTTTCCTCTACTAAACAGGCCTCATTACTCTGTCAGCCTGCTCACCCTTTCCTCTACTAAACAGGCTTCACTACTCTGTCAGCCTGCTCACCCTTTCCTCTACTAAACAGGCCTCATTACTCTGTCAACCTTCCTCACCTTTCTCCTCTACTAAACTGGCCTCATTACTCTGTCAGCCTGCTCACCCTTTCCTCTACTAAACAGGCTTCACTACTCTGTCAGCCTGCTCACCCTTTCCTCTACTAAACAGGCCAGCTCACCCTTTCCTCTACTAAACAGGCTTCACTACTCTGTCAGCCTGCTCACCCTTTCCTCTACTAAACAGGCCGGCTCACCCTTTCCTCTACTAAACAGGCTTCACTACTCTGTCAGCCTGCTCACCCTTTCCTCTACTAAACAGGCCGGCTCACCCTTTCCTCTACTAAACAGGCTTCACTACTCTGTCAGCCTGCTCACCCTTTCCTCTACTAAACAGGCTTCACTACTCTGTCAGCCTTCGGAAGCTTTCCCTCTTATCTCCATGCCGTTTAACATATTCCCTACTTTTCTCTCTCTTTCGTCGCTCTGCCTCCTTCTCTTCTGTTTCACATTACTGCTTCTGTCATCATTCTCACTCCTCTCTCTCCTCTGTCATTATCATACACACTCCTATCTCTACTCTGTCATTATCATACACACTCCTCTCTCTCCTCTGTCATTATCATACACACTCCTCTCTCTCCTCTGTCATTATCATACACACTCCTATCTCTACTCTGTCATTATCATACACACTCCTCTCTCTACTCTCTCATTATCATACACACTCCTCTCTCTCCTCTGTCATTATCACAGACACTTCTCTCTCCTCTGTCATTATCATAGGCAGTCCCCTCTCTCCTCTGTCATTATCATAGACACTCCTCTCTCTCCTCTGTCATTATCGTAGACACTCCTCTCTCATTATCATACACACTCCTCTCTCTCCTCTGTCATTATCATAGACACTCCTCTCTCTCCTCTGTCATTATCATACACACTCCTCTCTCTCCTCTGTCATTATCATAGACACTCCTCTCTCATCTGTCATTATCATAGGCAGTCCTCTCTCTCCTCTGTCATTATCATACACACTCATCTCTATCCTTTGTCATTATCATACACACTCCTCTCTCTCCTCTGTCATTATCATATACACTCCTCTCTCATCTGTCATTATCATAGACACTACTCTCTCATTATCATACACACTCCTCTCTCTCCTCTGTCATTATCATAGACACTCCCCTCTCTCCTCTGTCATTATCATAGACACTCCTCTCTCTCCTCTGTCATTATCATAGACACTCCTCTCTCATTATCATACACACTCCTCTCTCATTATCATAGACACTCATCTCTCTCCTCTGTCATTATCATAGACACTCCTCTCTCTTCTCTGTCATTATCGTAGACAACCCTCTCTCATTATCATAGACACTCCCCTCTCTCCTCTGTCATTATCATAGACACTCCCCTCTCCTCTGTCATTATCATAGACACTCCCCTCTCTCCTATGTCATTATCATACACACTCCTCTCTCTCCTCTGTCATTATCATAGACACTCCTCTCTCTCCTCTGTCATTACCATAGACACTCCTCTCTCTCCTCTGTCATTACCATAGACGCTCCTATCTCTCCTCTGTCATTATCATACACGCTCCACTCTCTCCTCTGCCATTATCATAGACGCTCCACTCTCTCCTCTGCCATTATCATAGACATTCCTCTCTCTCCTCTGTCATTATCATACACACTCCTCTCTCTCCTCTGTCATTATCATACACGCTCCTCTCTCCTCTGCCATTATCATAGACACTCGTCTCTCTCCTTTGTCATTATCATACACACTCATCTCTCTCCTCAGTCATTATCATACATGCTCCTCTCTCTGTCATTATCATACATGCTCCTCTCTCTCCTCTGTCATTATCCTACACGCTCCTCTCTCCCTTGCTATTATCATAGACACTCCTCTCTCTCCTCAGTCATTATCATACACGCTCCCCTCTCCCTTGCCATCATCATAGACATTGTCCTGCCAATGTGTGTGTCCACAGTGTGTGTTTGTGTCTTTGGCTGTGTGTATTTGTGTGTGTGTGACTTTGGCTGTGTGTGTGTGTCCACAGTGTGGGTGTCCACAGTGTATGTCTGTTTATGCTTCAATCCACTACTTCCCATCTTGGTATGTCACAGCTATAAGGCCAGTAAGGCCAAGTTAACCTCTCTACCTCACATAGTCTCTCTCTTTCTCTCTCTTCACACTGAATACACCTATCTCTCCTCTCACACTCCCTCCCTCTGTTTCTCATTCCTCTCTGCCTGACTGTGTTAATGTCTCCTCTCTTTCCTTCTCTCTCTCTCCACACTCTATAATTGTCCCTCTCTCTCTCTGTTCCTTTACCCCTCGGCACAGCAAGTGTTTGTGCGGCGGTATAAAGGTTGTTATGTGAGCTAGGTGTTAATTGGCTGAGGAGGTTCGTTAATATTTCCCTTTGCGATTTCAGGAACAGGGCCAGGAAACTGATGAGGCTGATTTTGAGAGAGAGAGAGAGACAGAGAGAGAGAGAGAGAGAGAGAGAGAGAGAGAGAGAGAGAGAGAGAGAGAGAGAGAGAGAGAGAGAGAGAGAGAGAGAGAGAGAGAGAGAGAGAGAGAGAGAGAGAGAGAGAGAGAGAGAGAGAGAGAGAGAGAGAGAGAGAGAGAGAGAGAGAGAGAGAGAGAGAGAGAGAGAGAGATTTCTCACAGAGAAATGATCCACAGAGAAATGATCACATTGTTAAATTGGCTCCGATTTGGCAGAATGGGGGCAAGGTGTTGGCAAGTGTACCCTGCAGAGGTGGCATGCCAAGACCCAGTGAAAATAAACGACTAATCATCCACCTCCTGGTTAACACACCACAATGAACCCACCCTCGACCCCCTACCAGCTACATCACACACCACAATGAACCCACCCTCGACCCCCTACCAGCTACATCACACACCACAATGAACCCACCCTCGACCCCCTACCAGCTACATCACACACCACAATGAACCCACCCTCGACCCTCTACCAGCTACATCACACACCACAATGAACCCACCCTCGACCCTCTACCAGCTACATCACACACCACAATGAACCCACCCTCGACCCCCTACCAGCTACATCACACACCACAATGAACCCACCCTCGACCCTCTACCATCTACATCAAACACCACAATGAACCCACCCTCGACTCCTACCAGGAACATCACACACCACAATGAACCCACCCTCGACCCCCTACCATCTACATCACACACCACAATGAGCCCACCCTCGACCCCCTACCATCTACATCACACACCTCAATGAACCCACCCTCGACCCCCTACCAGCTACATCACACACCACAATGAACCCACCCTCGACCCTTACCAGCTACATTACACACCACAATGAACCCACCCTCGACCCTCTACCAGCTACATCACACACCACAATGAACCCACCCTCGACCCTCTACCAGCTACATCACACACCACAATGAACCCACCCTCGACCCTCTACCAGCTACATCACACACCACAATGAACCCACCCTCGACCCTTACCAGCTACATTACACACCACAATGAACCCACCCTCGACCCCCTACCAGCTACATCACACACCACAATGAACCCACCCTCGACCCCCTACCAGCTACATCACACACCACAATGAACCCACCCTCGACCCTCTACCATCTACATCACACACCACAATGAACCCACCCTCGACCCCCTACCAGCTACATCACACACCACAATGAACCCACCCTCGACCCCCTACCAGCTACATCACACACCACAATGAACCCACCCTCGACCCCCTACCAGCTACATCACACACCACAATGAACCCACCCTCGACCCTCTACCATCTACATCAAACACCACAATGAACCCACCCTCAACCCCCTACCAGCTACATCACACACCACAATGAACCCACCCTCGACCCTCTACCATCTACATCACACACCACAATGAACCCACCCTCGACCCCCTACCAGCTACATCACACACCACAATGAACCCACCCTCGACCCTCTACCAGCTACATCACACACCACAATGAACCCACCCTCGACCCTCTACCAGCTACATCACACACCACAATGAACCCACCCTCGACCCTCTACCAGCTACATCACACACCACAATGAACCCACCCTCGACCCTCTACCATCTACATCCAACACCACAATGAACCCACCCTCGACTCCTACCAGCTACGTCACACACCGTGTAGTACTCAGCAACACAAAGGCACTCCTCAGTCGGTAACATAAGCATTGGCCCTGACACACACAGCACACCCCCTATAGACACACTGGCCTGTCTGCCCAGCTCACAGAGGGTGGAGAAGCTTAGCTCACCTCAGGATGGTAGGTAGAACAGGGATAACCAGGCATCCTCACCACAGGTTTCTCTGTGTGGACAGATAACACCTCACACTAGAGGAGTTGGTAGAGCTCTGGATTAAACCTGTCGCTTTGACTGCAGCAGATCTTCTTCAGTTGTCATGTAGACTGGGATCAATGTGTTGTGGTGTACAGGCTGAGTAGTGGCTGTTAAATGCAGGGTTTAGTAGTATCCATACACTGTGTTGCTGTGACTTTTCTAATGAGGGCAGGTGACAGAGAACGTGTTGGATTACATCATGGCTGCAGGATCGGCGTTAACGTTAGCTAGAGCTGTGGCTGTAGAGAGAGAGACAAACAACAGAGAGAGGTGGGAACTGTCATGTGATGTATGTGCTTAGGCATAGACACACACTCGTGTATGTGCATGCTCACACATGCACATCATACACACACATACTCTTGCTCTCTCTCTCTCTCTCTCTCACACATACAAAGAGACAGTTCCTCTCTCTCTCTCACACACACACACAAAGAGACAGTTTCTCTCTCTCTCTCTCTCTCTCACACATACAAAGAGACAGTTCCTCTCTCTCTCTCTCACACACACACACAAAGAGACAGTTTCTCTCTCTCTCTCTCTCTCTCACACATACAAAGAGACAGTTCCTCTCTCTCTCTCTCTCACACACATACAAAGAGACAGTTCTCACTCTCACACACATACAAAGAGACAGTTCCCCCTCACTCTCACACACATACAAAGAGAAAGTTCCCCCTCACTCTCACACACATACAAAGGGACAGTTCCCCCTCACTCTCACACACATACAAAGAGACAGTTCCCCCTCACTCTCACACACATACAAAGAGACAGTTCTCACTCTCACTCACATACAAAGAGACAGTTCTCACTCTCACACAAATACAAAGAGACAGTTCCCCTCACTCTCACACACAAACAAAGAGACAGCTCCCCCTCACTCTCACACACATACAAAGAGACAGTTCTCACTCTCACACACATACAAAGAGACAGTTCTCACTCTCACACACATACAAAGAGACAGTTCCCCTCACTCTCACACACATACAAAGAGACAGTTCCCCCTCACTCTCACACACATACAAAGAGACAGTTCCCCTCACTCTCACACACATACAAAGAGACAGTTACCCTCACTCTCACACACAAACAAAGAGACAGTTCCCCCTCAGTCTCACACACATACAAAGAGACAGTTCTCACTCTCACACACATACAAAGAGACAATTCTCTCTCTCTCACACATACAAAGAGACAGTTCCTCTCTCTCTCTCTCACACACACACACAAAGAGACAGTTTCTCTCTCTCTCTCTCTCTCTCACACATGCAAAGAGACAGTTCCCCCTCACCCTCACACACATACAAAGAGACAGTTCTCACTCTCACACACATACAAAGAGACAGTTCCCCCTCACTCTCACACACATACAAAGAGAAAGTTCCCCCTCACTCTCACACACATACAAAGGGACAGTTCCCCCTCACTCTCACACACATACAAAGAGACAGTTCCCCCTCACTCTCACACACATACAAAGAGACAGTTCTCACTCTCACTCACATACAAAGAGACAGTTCTCACTCTCACACAAATACAAAGAGACAGTTCCCCTCACTCTCACACACAAACAAAGAGACAGCTCCCCCTCACTCTCACACACATACAAAGAGACAGTTCTCACTCTCACACACATACAAAGAGACAGTTCTCACTCTCACACGCATACAAAGAGACAGTTCCCCTCACTCTCACACACATACAAAGAGACAGTTCCCCCTCACTCTCACACACATACAAAGAGACAGTTCCCCTCACTCTCACACACATACAAAGAGACAGTTACCCTCACTCTCACACACAAACAAAGAGACAGTTCCCCCTCAGTCTCACACACATACAAAGAGACAGTTCTCACTCTCACACACATACAAAGAGACAGTTCTCACACACATACAAAGGGACAGTTCTCACTCTCACACACATACAAAGAGACAGTTCTCACTCTCACACACATACAGAGACAGTTCTCACTCTCACACACATACAAACAGACAGTTCTCACTCTCACACACATACAAAGAGACAGTTCTCACTCTCACACGCATACAAAGAGACAGTTCTCACTCTCACATGCATACAAAGAGACAGTTCTCGCTCTCACACACATACAAAGAGACAGTTCCCCCTCACTCTCACACACATACAAAGAGACAGTTCCCCCTCACTCTCACACACATACCAAGAGACAGTTCCCCCTCACTCTCACACACATACAAATAGACAGTTCCCCCTCACTCTCACACACATACAAAGAGACAGTTCCCCCTCACTCTCACACACATACAAAGAGACAGTTCTCACTCTCACACACATACAAAGAGACAGTTCCCCCTCACTCTCACACACATACAAAGAGACAGTTCCCCCTCACTCTCACACACATACAAAGAGACAGTTCCCCCTCACTCTCACACACATACAAAGAGACAGTTCTCACTCTCACACACATACAAAGAGACAGTTCCCCCTCACTCTCACACACATACAAAGTGACAGTTCTCACTCTCACACACATACAAAGAGACAGTTCTCACTCTCACACACATACAAAGAGACAGTTCCCCTCACTCTTACACACATACAAAGAGACAGTTCCCCCTCACTCTCACACACATACAAAGAGACAGTCCCCCTCACTCTCACACACATACAAAGAGACAGTTACCGTCACTCTCACACACAAACAAAGAGACAGTTCCCCCTCACTCTCACACACATACAAAGAGACAGTTCTCACTCTCACACACATGCAAGGGGACAGTTCTCACTCTCACACACATACAAAGAGACAGTTCTCACTCTCACACACATACAAAGGGACAGTTCTTACTCTCACACACATACAAAGAGACAGTTCTCACTCTCACACACATACAAATAGACAGTTCTCACTCTCACACACATACAAAGAGACAGTTCTCACTCTCACACACATACAGAGACAGTTCTCACTCTCACACACATACAGACAGACAGTTCTCACTCTCACACACATACAAAGAGACAGTTCCCCCTCACTCTCACACGCATACAAAGAGACAGTTCTCACTCTCACACACACATACAAAGATACAGTTCTCACTCTCACACGCATACAAAGATACAGTTCTCACTCTCACACACATACAAAGAGACAGTTCTCACTCTCACACACACATACAAAGAGACAGTTCTCACTCTCACACGCATACAAAGATACAGTTCTCACTCTCACACACATACAAAGAGACAGTTCTCGCTCTCACACACATACAAAGAGACAGTTCCCCCTCACTCTCACACACATACAAAGAGACAGTTCCCCCTCACTCTCACACACATACAAAGAGACAGTTCTCACTCTCACAAATATACAAAAAGACAGTTCCCCCTCACTGTCACACACATACCAAGATACAGTTCTCACTCTCACACACATACAAAGAGACAGTTCTCACTCTCACACACATACAAAGAGACAGCTCCCCCTCACTCTCACACACATACAAAGAGACAGTTCTCACACACATACAAAGAGACAGTTCTCACACACATACAAAGAGACAGTTCTCACTCACATACAAAGAGACAGTTCTCACTCTCACACACATACAAAGAGACAGTTCTCACTCTCACACACATACAAAGAGACAGTTCCCCCTCACTCTCACACACATACAAAGAGACAGTTCCCCCTCACTCTCACACACATACAAAGAGACAGTTCTCACTCTCACACACATACAAAGAGACAGTTCCCCCTCACTCTCACACACATACAAAGAGACAGTTCCCCCTCACTCTCACACACATACAAAGAGACAGTTCTCACTCTCACACACATACAAAGAGACAGTTCCCCCTCACTCTCACACACATACAAAGAGACAGTTCTCACTCTCACACACATACAAAGAGACAGTTCCCCCTCACTCTCACACACATACAAAGAGACAGTTCTCACTCTCACACACATACAAAGAGACAGTTCTCACTCTCACACATACAAAGAGACAGTTCCCCTCACTCTTACACACATACAAAGAGACAGTTGCCCCTCACTCTCACACACATACAAAGAGACAGTTCCCCCTCACTCTCACACACATGCAAAGAGACAGTTACCCTCACTCTCACACACAAACAGACAGTTCCCCCTCACTCTCACACACATACAAAGAGACAGTTCTCACTCTCACACACATACAAAGAGACAGTTCTCACTCTCACACACATACAGAGACAGTTCTCACTCTCACACACATACAGACAGACAGTTCTCACTCTCACACACATACAAAGAGACAGTTCTCACTCTCACACGCATACAAAGAGACAGTTCTCACTCTCACACACATACAAAGAGACAGTTCTCGCTCTCACACACATACAAAGAGACAGTTCCCCCTCACTCTCACACACATACAAAGAGACAGTTCCCCCTCACTCTCACACACATACAAAGAGACAGTTCCCCCTCACTCTCACACACATACAAAGAGACAGTTCCCCCTCACTCTCACACACATACAAAGAGACAGTTCTCACTCTCACAAATATACAAAGAGACAGTTCCCCCTCACTCTCACACACATACCAAGAGACAGTTCCCCCTCACTCTCACACACATACAAAGAGACAGTTCCCCCTCACTCTCACACACATACCAAGATACAGTTCTCACTCTCACACACATACAAAGAGACAGTTCTCACTCTCACACACATACAAAGAGACAGTTCTCACTCTCACACACATACAAAGAGACAGCTCCCCCTCACTCTCACACACATACAAAGAGACAGTTCTCACACACCTACAAAGAGACAGTTCTCACACACATACAAAGTGACAGTTCTCACTCTCACACACATACAAATAGACAGTTCTCACTCTCACACACATACAAAGAGACAGTTCTCACTCTCACACACATACAAAGAGACAGTTCTCACACACATACAAAGAGACAGTTCTCACTCACATACAAAGAGACAGTTCTCACTCTCACACACATACAAAGAGACAGTTCTCTCTCTCTCCTTCTTGCTCCATCTCCAAGCACCAAGCATCAAACCCCTACCCAAATTATATCAAATTTATTTATATAGCCCTTCTTACATCAGCTGATATCTCAAAGTGCTGTACAGAAACCCAGCCTAAAACCTCAAACAGCAAGCAATGCAGGTGTAGAAGCACAGTGGCTTGGAAAAACTCCCTAGAATGGCCAGAACCTAGGAAGAAACCTAGAGAGGAACCAGGCTATGAGGGGTGGCCAGTCCTCTTCTGGCTGTGCCGGGTGGAGATTATAACAGAACATGGCCAAGATGTTCAAATGTTCATAAATGACCAGCATGGTCAAATAATAATAATCACAGTAGTTGTCGAGGGTGCAGCAAGTCAGCACCTCAGGAGTAAATGTCAGTTGGCTTTTCATAGCCGATCATTAAGAGTGTCTCTACCACTCCTGCTATGTATCGCATACACACACACACACACACACACACACACACACACACACACACACACACACACACACACACACACACACACACAGAGAAGAGAAATGTTATCTCAGATGAACTGATAGGATCTGGTGCATCAGACACTCAGCCAGACCCAGACCCAACTGCTTATTCAGAGATATCCCACAACCCCCCATGCTGCTCACTCCGCCATGGGCGCTGCCTGCCTCAGTACAGGTAGTGTATCCATGGTTTTAATATCTACGGTATTAAATGCTGGAGGTGACCTCACCGCCATGCTTAAGCAGCCAGGTAACCGTGGAAGGATGTTGGAGTACTTAATATTTTCATCACACCGCTGATTTAAGCCCCTTAAGTGCTTTGGCAACACTTATTCCATTGTGTTGCCAATGAAGCCCATAACACATTTGATTTGGACGAGGAACTGGGGGAGAGGGATGGGGACAGCATTGGCTTTCCGCACACTGCGACAAAACACGCTGGTAGATGCACACACACGCACACACACACGCACGCACGCACACACACAGAGATAACTGTATCATAATGCGAGAGCATGTCTAATTGAATACATTAGTGTTGTGTGGAATATGAATATGGTTTGTGACAGAGGGAGATTCATCTGAACTGTTCAGGGACTGGAGCAGTGAGGTACTGGTGGGGGCAGTAGCCGACTCACATTTAGTTAGTACAACACAGCATAACACATGTTTTCCTCCCCAGTGGTTTTGCAGTGGGGTGTTTTGGACTTGGTTATGGTGAGTAACTGCATGCTCGACCTGGCCTAGGGGTGGTCAGTAGTATCCTAGTGGTTAGAGAGGTGGAGATGTCGCCAAGGAAAATGTCACCTTGCAATCCAAGGTACCATATGCTGTTGTGCCCTTAAGCAAGGCATGTCTCACTTCCCTGCAGTCAAATGGCCTAGTGGCCTCATGGGTGGAATGTTATTCATAGTTGTCAACATTTCATAATGAAAAAACGTAGTTTTTTGACACTGAACAATCTGGTGTTTCTATGTCAAACGGTTTTGTTATATTTCAGTCTTCTGTGATGTATATAAAGTGTAATATTGGAATGCAAACTCAAAATGTAATACATTTCAACTCTATATCTGACATGGTACAGATGTCTTCTTCTTTTAAGCCCATAACCATGTGTGTCAGGTGTATATTTTGGTTTGAAAGTAGATTTGTTTAAGACTACCAAGAAACACTCTGACCCTGACTTAGCCCACTGCAGTAAAGGTTAACCCCTGAATGCCGGGTAGAGCAAAATATACATTTGTGTTATGACAGATGGAGTAGAAAATGACTAGCCTACTGTGTGAAAACCCTGTGATTTCTTAGAGGTGCATACATGTATGTCTCATTACTGTGTTAAAGACTGGGAGAAACAGAGTGTATTTACAGTCTCATCAAGCACTTATACTGACATCAACAGGAGCCATGGTCACATGCTCACAAATGCATGAAAACACAAACATGCTACCAAACACACATACACACACACACACACACACACACACACACACACACACACACACACACACACACACACACACACACACACACTGTTCTAAGAACACGCATACAGACACACACACACACACACACACACACTGTTCTAAGAACACGCATACAGACACACACACACACTGTTCTAAGAACACGCATACAGACACACACACACACACACACTGTTCTAAGAACACGCATACAGACACACACACACTGTTCTAAGAACACGCATACAGACACACACACACACACACACTGTTCTAAGAACATGCATACAGACACACACACACACACACACTGTTCTAAGAACACGCATACAGACACACACTGTTCTAAGAACACGCATACAGACACACACACACACACTATTCTAAGAACACGCATACAGACACACACACACACTGTTCTAAGAACACGCATACAGACACACACACACTGTTCTAAGAACATGCATACAGACACACACACACTGTTCTAAGAACACGCATACAGACACACACACACTGTTCTAAGAACACGCATACAGACACACACACACTGTTCTAAGAACACGCATACAGACACACACACACTGTTCTAAGAACACGCATACAGACACACACACACTGTTCTAAGAACACGCATACAGACACACACACACACACTGTTCTAAAAACACGCATACAGACACACACACACACACACACACACACACTGTTCTCAGAACACGCATACAGACACACACACACACTGTTCTAAGAACACGCATACAGACACACACACACTGTTCTAAGAACACGCATACAGACACACACACACACACACATTGTTCTAAGAACACGCATACAGACACACACACACACACACACTGTTCTAAGAACACGCATACAGACACACACACACACTGTTCTAAGAACACGCATACAGACACATACACATGCAGCCATTATGGACTGTCTTAATACATCAACTATAAAACAGGCCATTGGACATAGAGGACCTCTATGAGGTTTGTGTCTCTCTGTCTCTCTGTCTCCCTGTCTCACTGTCTCTCTGCCGCTCTGTCTCTCTGTCTCCTTGTCTCTCTGTCTCCCTGTCACTCTGTCTCTCTGTCTCTCTGCCTCCCTGCCTCCCTGTCTCTCTGCCCCCCTATCTCTCTGTCTCCCTGTCGTCCTGTCTCCCTGTCTCTCTGTCTCCCTGTATCTCTGTCTCCCTGCCTCCCTATCTCCTTGTCTCTCTTCCTCCCTGTCTCACTGTCTCTATGTCTCCCTGTCTCTCTGCCTCCCTGTCTCCCTGCCTCTCTGTCTCTCTGTCTCTGGGTTTCAACTGAGGGATTGTAGGGGAAGAAGGCCTTGCCACTAACATCCTAAACAGATCCAACTATATACCCTGTCTGAATGGACTGCTGGGCGGTCACACACACAGCCACTGTTCTCTGACCTGAAAGACAGTCATTGTCGCATCCACACCCCAAACCTTCACAAAATAACTAAAATGCTAAATATGCATCCACGGACTAACACACACACTTACACACACTGATAGAGAGTGGAAGCAGGCAGGCTGTGGGAGGAGAACAGGGGTTATATAAACCAGACGGACAGATAGACAGCTGACACTACTCTGGGATATACTGAACATATACTGAATGACAGAGGGGAAGAGGAAACAACCAGAAACTAAACCACTGTCCCACTATATTGACCTGACTGAGGATAGAGAGAGAGAGGACGACAAGATAACAAAACAACCACAACGAGAGAGGGGGATGAGACGAGAAGAGAAAACACAATAGACTTTGTTTGGATCAGAGGGGCAATATCCTTTCCGAGCTACAACGACAGAGAGCACAGAGCAATTTCCTTGGTGTCAGGTTCTGGTGTGGTTGCTGTTAGCGACTTGGAGATTCCATGCTACTTCAGAGCCAGGGCACACGGTGCGGTGCGGTAGTGGTAGTATTGACAGTGCCAGGGCACACGGTAGGTAGTGGTAATATTGACAGTGCCAGGGCACACGGTAGGTAGTGGTAATATTGACAGTGCCAGGGCACACGGTAGGTAGTGGTAGTATTGACAGTGCCAGGGCACACGGTAGGTAGTGGTAGTATTGACAGTGCCAGGGCACACGGTAGGTAGTGGTAGTGTTGACAGTGCCAGGGCACACGGTAGGTAGTGGTAGTATTGACAGTGCCAGGGCACACGGTGTGTAGTGGTAGTGTTGACAGTGCCAGGGCACACGGTGCGGTAGTGGTAGTATTGACAGTGCCAGGGCACACGGTGCGGTGCGGTAGTGGTAGTATTGACAGTGCCAGGGCACACGGTAGGTAGTGGTAGTATTGACAGTGCCAGGGCACACGGTAGGTAGTGGTAGTATTGACAGTGCCAGGGCACACGGTAGGTAGTGGTAGTATTGACAGTGCCAGGGCACACGGTGCGGTAGTGGTAGTATTGACAGTGCCAGGGCACACGGTAGGTAGTGGTAGTATTGACAGTGCCAGGGCACACGGTGGGTAGTGGTAGCATTGACAGTGCCAGGGCACACAGTGCGGTAGTGGTAGTATTGACAGTGCCAGGGCACACGGTAGGTAGTGGTAGTATTGACAGTGCCAGGGCACACGGTGGGTAGTGGTAGTATTGACAGTGCCAGGGCACACGGTAGGTAATGGTAGTATTGACAGTGCCAGGGCACACAGTGGGTAGTGGTAGTATTGACAGTGCCAGGGCACACGGTAGGTAGTGGTAGTATTGACAGTGCCAGGGCACACAGTGGGTAGTGGTAGTATTGACAGTGCCAGGGCACACAGTGGGTAGTGGTAGTATTGACAGTGCCAGGGCACACAGTGGGTAGTGGTAGTATTGACAGTGCCAGGGCACACGGTAGGTAGTGGTAGTATTGACAGTGCCAGGGCACACGCTGGGTAGTGGTAGTATTGACAGTGCCAGGGCACACGGTGGGTAGTGGTAGTATTGACAGTGCCAGGGCACACGGTAGGTAGTGGTAGTATTGACAGTGCCAGGGCACACAGTGGGTAGTGGTAGTATTGACAGTGCCAGGGCACACGGTGGGTAGTGGTATTATTGACAGTGCCAGGGCACACGGTGGGTAGTGGTAGTATTGACAGTGCCAGGGCACACGGTGGGTAGTGGTAGTATTGACAGTGCCAGGGCACACGGTGGGTAGTGGTAGTATTGACAGTGCCAGGGCACACGGTAGGTAGTGGTAGTATTGACAGTGCCAGGGCACACGGTGTGTAGTGGTAGTATTGACAGTGCCAGGGCACACGGTGGGTAGTGGTAGTATTGACAGTGCCAGGGCACACGGTGGGTAGTGGTAGTATTGACAGTGCCAGGGCACACGGTGGGTAGTGGTAGTATTGACTGGCTAATTGCAGACAGAAGGCAGAGGACTTTGTAGCAGTCTGGGGATGACACCGCTGTTCTGGTCAATCAGGGTGTGTGCTGCGAGGTGTGTGCTGCAGTCCGGTCACCCTCAGTAAGTTATACGCTCTCCGGGCCGGGCCCTCGTCGCTGCTGCATTAGGAGCCGCCAATCAGAACCAACAACCAACTCCACACGGACCACAGCAGCTGAACTGAGCTCACTGACGGAGCGGGCAGTGAACACGAGACTCAACACAGGGACTGAACATCGTGACTGGAAGCAGCCGTGTGCAGCAGAGAGAGACATTGTGATCCTGTATAAACATACACATTACATCTCTACAGTGGGACGGATAGAGAGAGAGAGAGATGTAGCCTATAGAGTAATGCTATACGTGTGATCCTGTAGGGTGTTTATATCACACAGGGAGACTGTAGTCATTTGTAAAGCAGTTACCATCACAGTTGGAGACGGTGATGTGTGATAGTGAACCGTGGGAGACAATTTGATGACGTGTTTGTGTTGTGAAAAGTATCATGTGTGGGGATTGAGCCCCGGGTTGAGAGATGTGGGTACAGAAACAGTATAATGGCTTGTTTCAGATGGTTTACTCCGATGTGTCTGTCTGGCTGATGTAGAGTAAAGATATTGGTTTGTTTGGTGTTGGGATTCTGGTCTGTGGTTTGCCATTTGAGTGGTTCTAGCCTGTTGGTTTGTATCATTGCTTTGTTCCATTGATTTGATGTTTAGTTATGTAGTCCTACACAGCAGAGCAGCTCTATTTGCAGACAGTCATTTGGCTAGTTGTAGCATCGTTGTAAGACATACTAGATCGACGCTGTGGTGATGTTAGATCGGTGGTGTTTTATCAAAAGACTGCAGCTCTGAAGAAACGTGCGTGTTGTGTACTGGTAAAACCCCGGCTTTGTTGTGTGTCACTGCAGCCCTAGCTGTGCTCTGCTGTGCTCTGCTCTGTTGTTCGGCGCCTGTGTCCTGTGTCACAGAGGAAGCATTGATCAGACAGCTACTGAGGCTCAATACACAATGAGGCCTGGCCCGAGATCTCTACTCCTCCCAACCCCCCTCTCCCTCTCCCTGCGTGCCCTGCTCCTACTCTGCCTTGCGCGTAAGTCACACACACTTGCATGTGCAATGCACATTTCACATTTCACATTTCCTGTTGCTGTAAGATTTTCCTGCTGTAGCAAACTGGCTGAAATGTAAGATCCCTATATCTACACACACGGACTCCCCTCACTACATCAAGCTAGATTATCTTTCTTTCTTTCACCTCTCAGTGAGGTAGTTGTGGCCAACACGTAATAATGGGAAGATCGGGAGATTTAATAAATGTCATGAAAGTGGGGAAAGCTATAGAGTGAGGGAAATTGAAGACAAGACACTTAGGGACAGAAAGATAGAGTGGGCTGAGAGAAAAGCAGAGTGTGAATGAACTCTCAAATCTCTGATTTAGGTGTGAATTTACAATGAGCATTATGTATGAGCAGAGTGCTATAGAGAGGATGGGATTACACCCAGGCTGTAGGACTGGAGAAATGGGGAAACACAAACCGGGATGGAGGATTACAGTTAAAAGAGGCAAGGGATGAGGCGGGAGGGAGGGCAGGAGAGAGACAAGGAACCACTGTGGGCAGGAGAGAGACCAGGAACCACTGTGGGCAGGAGAGAGACCAGGAACCACTGTGGGCAGGAGAGAGACCAGGAACCACTGTGGGCAGGAGAGAGACCAGGAACCACTGTGGGCAAGAGAGAGACCAGGAACCACTGTGGGCAGGAGAGAGACCAGGAACCACTGTGGGCAGGAGAGCTAGTGTTTCCCCTGTCTTTGATCTATGATTAGGATCACTGGTAGCACCACTGATACCATGAATATATCCTGTCATCATTCTATTTGGGCTCAAGCAGCGTATTAATATGCAGAGATGTTCTGTAAATAACCATGGCTGCAACGCGTCCACTTCCTCCAAGCCAATCAAAATCTGGATTGCAGAATTTTCATATTGGATCTACACAGGGACATTTGGTGGCATGGGATGGTGGGAGGGAGGGAATGGGTGACAGTAGAAGAGCGAGAGAATGAGGAAGAGGGATGGAAAGAGAGAGAGAATTAGTTTTTAGCCTTGGCAGGGGGACTGGGTTATATAATTCCTGCCAATGAAGCAGTTTTGGGTGAGCAGTGAGCAGGAGGACGGAGACTGGCCAGGTAGAGAGATTGATGTGGGGGGGGGGGGGGGGGGGGGTTTAAGACTCTCTCCTCTTGGCCGCTGTGAATCTCCAGCGTGGTATCAACGTGTAATGGGCCTGTACATTTTCCTTAAGCTGCCCTTGTTGTGCATGGCAGTCGTTGCCAGAGCACTGTTGGACTGTGACGGCTCGTCATAAACACCATGGCTAACCAGCTTTAGCTGTTTAAAAGGACAGCATACACACTGGTGGAAAACAGAGAGCGGTAAAGAGAGAAGGGATTGGAAGAGAGGGACATGGGGGTAATATAGTGAGAGGAGAGTGAGGTGAGTGGATAGAGACAGCGAGAAAGTGTGAGGTATTTAAAGGGGGATAGCGAGATGAGATGAGCAGAGTGGTAGGGAGAGAGGGAATGGGGTCATGGAAATATGTTGAAGGTCATAAAGAACATGAAGGTCAAAACATAGCTGTGAGAAGGATGGGAAGGATGAACAGGGATGTAAGATGAGGTAGAGAGGAGCAGTGAGAAGGATGGGAAGGATGAACAGGGATGTGAGATGAGGTAGAGAAGAGAGGAGCAGTGAGAAGGATGGGAAGGATGAACAGGGATGTGAGATGAGGTAGAGGAGAAGTGAGAAGGATGGGAAGGATGAACAGGGATGTGAGATGAGGTAGAGAAGAGAGGAGCAGTGAGAAGGATGGGAAGGATGAACAGGGATGTGAGATGAGGTAGAGAAGAGAGGAGCAGTGAGAAGGATGAACAGGGATGTGAGATGAGGTAGAGAAGAGAGGAGCAGTGAGAAGGATGGGAAGGATGAACAGGGATGTGAGATGAGGTAGAGAAGAGAGGAGCAGTGAGAAGGAGGGGAAGGATGAACAGGGATGTGAGATGAGGTAGAGAGGAGAAGTGAGAAGGATGGGAAGGATGACCAGGGATGTGAGATGAGGTAGAGAAGAGAGGAGCAGTGAGCAGGATGGGAAGGATGAACAGGGATGTGAGATGAGGTAGAGAAGAGAGGAGCAGTGAGAAGGATGGGAAGGATGAACAGGGATGTGAGATGAGGTAGACAAGAGAGGAGCAGTGAGAAGGATGGGAAGGATGAACAGGGGTGTGAGATGAGGTAGAGAGGAGAAGTGAGAAGGATGGGAAGGATGACCAGGGATGTGAGATGAGGTAGAGAAGAGAGGAGCAGTGAGAAGGATGGGAAGGATGAACAGGGATGTGAGATGAGGTAGAGAAGAGAGGAGCAGTGAGAAGGATGGGAAGGATGAACAGGGATGTGAGATGAGGTAGAGAAGAGAGGAGCAGTGAGAAGGATGAACAGGGATGTGAGATGAGGTAGAGAAGAGAGGAGCAGTGAGAAGGATGGGAAGGATGAACAGGGATGTGAGATGAGGTTGAGAAGAGAGGAGCAGTGAGAAGGATGGGAAGGATGAACAGGGATGTGAGATGAGGTAGAGAAGAGAGGAGAAGTGAGAAGGATTGGAAGGGTGAACAGGGATGTGAGATGAGGTAGAGAAGAGAGGAGCAGTGAGAAGGATGAACAGGGATGTGAGATGAGGTAGAGAAGAGAGGAGCAATGGGAAGGATGAACAGGGATGTGAGATGAGGTAGAGAAGAGAGGAGCAGTGAGACGGATGGGAAGGATGAACAGGGATGTGAGATGAGGTAGAGAAGAGAGGAGCAGTGAGAAGGATGGGAAGGATGAACAGGGATGTGAGATGAGGTAGAGGAGTGTAATGAGGAAGAGTAGATGTGTGAGAAAGAGAGAGAGAAATATACAGAAGGGAGTACAGATAATTGTATGGTTATTCTGCTATTAACTAGTAGAGACAGAGAGAAAAGGCCTGCGATGAGAGAAGAAAATCTGACATTTATTCCATCTTTCTTCCAATTTCATGTTTGTCCTCATGTCCTCTCTCTCAATCCCTCTCCCAATCCCTCTCCCTCTCTCTACTTTTCTCCTGGTCCTGAACAAAACAGGATGATTATACTGCAGACTTGAGCTGCAGAACAAATCACATTTAGTGATGGAGAGTGTGGAGATACCCACTGAGTCTGAGAGAGAGAGGCAGACAGAGAGGCAGACCACTGAGAGAGAGAGGCAGACAGAGAGCGGGAGTCTTGCAGAATGGAAGGAAAGTATCGCTAGATGAAAGAAGAGAGACATGGATAGAGGGACGCAAGTAAAAGAGAGTGAATATGCACAGAGAAGAAGAGAGGAGGAATGAGAGATGAAGGTATAGAAGGGGCATGGGGGAGTAGTACAGGGAGAAGGTGAGGGAAAGAGGGAGTAGGTGAAAAGGAAGAGGGAGGTAATGAGATTAAAGGAGAATAGAATACAGCAGGGGGGAAATTATGAGCTCCAAAAAAATCAAATATTGTTTATACCACTTTTGATGAGGGAGGGAGGGAGGGAGGGAGGGAGGGAGGGAGGGAGGGAGGGAGAGGGAGAGAGAGAGAAGATTGTAAAGGATTATGTATTATTTATCGTTGAGGCTTTTTTGTGGATTTGGTTGGCGGTGTTAGAATCCTGGGAGAGATGAGTGATAATTTTAGACCAGAGAGAGAAGAGCGAGGAGAGGAGGGAAAATAATCGTATTCTGTCAGCTTTTTCACTGATGCAGAGGCAGCACACCTTGCAAAACTCACTGGTTTACCGGAAGCAAACGCTCTCTGACAAGCTTAAACACAGAAAAATGAATTTGCGTATGCAGCTAACCACAGACACAACATAGGGATAGGGTAGTGTGGAATGAATATGTTCCAGTCAGTGGTGGGAGAGTGAAAGAAGAGTTGGCTGCTACGGTGTGTGTGTGTGTGTGTGTGTGTGTGTGTGTGTGTGTGTGTGTGTGTGTGTGTGTGTGTGTGTGTGTGTGTGTGTGTGTGTGTGTGTGTGTGTGTGCGCGCGCGCGCGCGCATGTGTTTAGTCCCATCTGCATAGAACCTCAATCAACACACATGTTTCTAAGTGACTCGTCCCATCTCCTTTCCACTCCTCTATTCTCCAATGTAACTCTTCCCTTGGTCCATGTTGTTAAATGAGAATGTCTTGTCAACCCAATTAACTGGTAAAAAAACATTCACTTTCATTGGGAAAGACAGCTGTTTTCTTGACTTGTTCTGTAGCCTATCTAAAATGAACCTCTTGTGAAGTCCCTCTGGCTGCCTGCTA